>NW_018403686.1:90945-277008 GCF_002113885.1 Mizuhopecten yessoensis | reverse complement strand
AATTTTAAATATAAATTATAAGTTAAAAAAGAACATAAGAGGCAGAGAAAACGTAAATATAAGTATTGAACTGTTTTTGTATGGTATTTATGATCTATTTGAATGACACATGTCATTCAAATAGATCATAAATACCATACAAAAACAGTTCAATGCTTAAATAAAGCAATTAAACGAAGATAGTTTTTTCCTATAAAACATAATTGCTCGGTACCGTGATTTTACCGTAAGGCCTTTCTTTAATGGCTCCGTTGAAAGCGCCTCCTTGATGACGTTATCACTTGGATGATGTACGAAGCTTCGTGTGCAACCTATATAACTTATTTATTTCACAACAACAAATACTACACATTCAGATTAAATTTTAAATTAATAAACTATAATAAATGTAAATAATGTGTCAGAGTACTCACCCTTTATCATCATAGAATCAGAAACGTTTATATTATTACATGTAATATATACGTCTCTGATAGAATATATGAGACAATGTCTCTTTATACAATTACCAAAAAGACAACGTCAAATAATTGATTTCCTGTCGTAGTTGTTCTCTCTCCGACAGGCGTCGCTTCAAAAGTATCTAAGAGCGCATCGTAGCGGAGAGAATACTACTAAGGCGAGTAAACCAGTAAATATAAGGGCGGACTGACGGGGTTAGATTCGAACCCTCCGCAAAGCAAACCATTGTTTTATAAAAAAAATAAAAAGTCACATTAATATGACCCTGTCCTGCTTAATAGACATTTTGAATCCACCGGTATCTCAAGTTCCATAATGTATAACAAACTTAGGAATTCTGATAATTATTCAATTGCAATCATTAATCTAGCCATACGTTCTATCTTCAGAAGACTTTAGAATTATCATTACAAAACATACACCAATATTTGGTAGTTCTATGAATGTTGTTACGTGTAAAAATGTACAATATTATGTACTCGAATTTTGTTTGAAGCAGGACGTGAATAAAAAATTCAGTTACTCATAGCCTCCATCACGAACTGTCTCTCTTATGCTGATAAGTTTAAAGCTAACCAAATAAATTCACCTGCTTGTTTGTGTGGACGTCACAATGATGACGCTCTCCGTGCGTGCTTAAGATGCAAGTATATTTACAGACCGGTGCTTGTATTTGTCCGGGAACCCTTTTTACTCATTATCACAGGAAAAAAATCATCTCTCATTCCCAGCACTTAATATCGATTACACATTTAAAATTAACTTGGTTGTTCCTTTCATCCCAATCCTGGTCTTCTGCCCCTCCTGCCCCTCCTGCCCCTCCTACCACTCTGTATAATTATATTATTTCAATGTTATCGTGGGTTTCCTAAGGTGTTTTAAGTTTTATAACTTGTTTACAGTTTCATTTTTCCGGTAAATGAATATGTTTAATCTATGAAATAATTTTATTTTTACTCTTTAATATCTATATATTGTACATTTAAATGTAAAACGAGTCATATGCATTTATCCTAAAGTGGTTAAATCAAACTAGTCGCCAAAACACAACATAAATTCTTATTCTTTGTCCCTTATTGTACATACAAATTGGTTTTTTTTGGCATTATCCAATTAACCGTTTTAACACATCTTTGCATTTTTATTTGTATACCTTTATATAAATGGCATATTCCTGTGAACTTTTAGGCTATGCTTGCAATACAAACGCCCCTACAGACCTAATCCGTCTCAATGGACTGATACATAGCCAATTGCCTTGTGATCCTGTCTTCAAATGTCTTAATCAATGTTGTCAATTTTATTGTGACCGTTTTATCAGATACAGTCCAACAAACGGTCGCTTTATGTTGCAGTAGTTTTGTGTAGCTCGTTAATTCTCGGTAAAACTAACGGACGAAACGTCGCATTAATCCAGAAACAACTTCACTTCTTGGCAGATTTCTCCATTTTCTTGTAAATCCGAAATTGCAAGCAAATAATGCTAATATGATAGGGATGGACACTTGATTTCTGAGAGATCGTTTTAACCTTATCGAAATGGAAAATCGTCTGGATCATTAAAGTGCTTACCAATTATGGCTTAAACATCAATAAAATCAAGCGCCGAGTGATAGAGATCAATGCCGTGTAATATTCTAAGGGACCGCTCCTGAATTGGTATCTCAAGTGCTATAGGTTAGGATGATAAATCAATTATTGGATGCTCCCTAGTAGGCAGAATAACCGATCTCTTTGTGTTATTTGCAATTATAGACACGACCATTTTATTATCTTGTGTTTATAAAGCGAGATTGTCCAACTGAAGGGAAATGTGGAGAGTGGCAGGAAAAGGTGCCAGAAATACTACTTTTTTTTCGGAAGTAAAGAATGGTAGAGAATTATAATGGTAGAGAATTATAATGGTAGAGAATTCTAATGGTAGAGAATTCTAATGGTAAAGAATACAAAGTTGAGTTACTGGGCTAATTCTGAGTATTGTTTATTGCAAAAAAAATACGTTAGATAAGTACATTGAATAAGATGCCTCAAATATATCCTGATTATAAAACTCTGGCGTAAATATACAAGGGTATACATAAGAATTCACTTAGGAAATACTTCAGTAGTCGACAGATGGAATCCTATTTCACTCACTTCAACATAAAGTTAAACAAAATTAGATTGCCATTTTTTGTACACACACGCCCCCCATCTCGTAATGTAACAAGTAATAATGAATGAAAGAAAACGTTGACGGCTTCCTCTTTCGATATAATTACTAAGGACATAGCCTTATCTATCAATACGATTATTTGATCATCAGTGAATATGTAATTAAAATTGTGAATTATCTTGAGAATGAAAAAATAATCCTAATCGACCATCACGAGTCGATTGTTTTTTTTATCCTGGAAAAAGAATAAAAACGGTGTGATTTCACGATGTGCATTAATATCACATTCTTAAATTGAGACTTGGATGAGAATTTAAATCAAGTAAACATCCTCATGGAAAATCGTTCCTCACATATCACTGATATTTACACCCTTGCGTTGCAATGTAAATAATAAATAAGATGATGTTATTTGATAGGTATTTGTCGTTCCCTCGTATGGCCCTGCCTTGAACGCCTGCATATTAAACCCCATCAGGTGGTACTTGGAAACAAAACCCTATTGAGAGCGTAGCATTATTTATTGAGGGAGTCGTCGTATTTGCGTATATTTGACAGTTAATATACACATTCGGCCGAATAGGTTGTCAGTAATCAAACATTGGCATGATAATATGCAGATTTGACTAATAAATTTAGTGCCAATCCTAAACATGACCCCGGAGTAGTCGGGGACAAAATTGTACCAAGTGTAGGAAGCCTCGTTTTCAAGATCATAACCTAACACTATCTATCTGCCTACCGGGATTAGGTTGACGTTACCGTCTTTTGACCACCTTGAAAAAATCTGGTAGGATACAC
Organism: Mizuhopecten yessoensis; assembly: GCF_002113885.1. Taxonomy (NCBI): domain Eukaryota; kingdom Metazoa; phylum Mollusca; class Bivalvia; order Pectinida; family Pectinidae; genus Mizuhopecten; species Mizuhopecten yessoensis. The sequence continues at coordinate 273,590 of NW_018403686.1, read as the reverse complement.
CATCAGAACCGGCTATGGCGATTTGTTTTCTTGTAAGGACCATTGGGGGACTTACATGTAAATTTCATTTTAATTGTTTGTCACAGATTGTGCCCAAAATTTAGCATTATGCCAGAACGTAATGTCATGATGGGGAATCAACCACAATAAGTCTTTTAATACATTTCGAATGCGGGAGTGACATTTTTCATCCTCAGTGTCAAGTGTGGAAAATACATGAATGGCAAATTAATGACGAGGTTGAACTAAAATCAATCATCCTGCAAACGTCAATTCACCGACCGCCCGTTGTCATTAGGGAAAAGGTACTAGTAGTCAAATAAAATACGTATAGTCTGGAGTATGACCCTCTGCTTACAGTTTTGAACTTAAGCACATTATATATTCGTGTATTTATGAAATCATAGTGATTGATATGAACACTGGAACAAACAGAAAATAAATTTGAAAGATGTTTTTTGGCGTAGGCGGAATGAAATCGTATGTGACGTCACACTATGGCGTCGCTCCACTTGTGGTAATAATTACTGTTGAAATACATTTGTATCACTTTTCCGGAACCCGGTTCGCGGCCTGGGCAACTTTAGTATAAGTGATCAGCAGACGTAAATCTTGAAGTAACAGGTTTACAGTCTTCATCATGATCATTAGCGTAAAAACCGTGAAAGCATTATCAGTCTCCTTTGATAGAGAGTTCCGTCAAAGTTACATAACTCCGTTCCGGACCTCCCAGGGATGACCCGGTTTTATAGCCGTGAAATAGATAGACTTGCCGGCTACCAATGCCTCGCTAAGCCAAGGACGTCCCTACAGGAAATTTAGAAGTCATTAGGTCTGTAATATCGGGAACTGCGCAGCTTTGAAGTTTAATTGATAAGAGATGATAAAGTTTTATAGCTGTATCCCGGGTTCGGCATGAATGAGACAATTTGCGCCGTGAATAGATTATTTCCTTTTTAGTTCCCGCTGGGCCCTTTTTACAGGGGTGCCTCCTCTAGCCGTCCGTTTTGTACTTCACAGAAGACACTCCCAAATTCACATCGTAAACTCCGTCAAATTATGCTTTGATTGAATTGAAAATTTATATTTAATATTCAATAAAACTGCATGTTTTTCAAAAGATCAATCCTTTTTGACAACATTTTATTGGTTTTTATTTATTATTGCTGATGTTAACATAACCGTTAAAAAGGTATGGGATACTTTCACTCAACACAAGCCCAATAATCAGAATGTATTGGTGATACTCTGCACCCTTAGAATGTCCTGCTGTTAACGTACAGGGGCTCAAAACATGTGGTATTTATGCGGTTTCTTCCTCGTTTTCTTTTTTAACAAGAACATTAACTAAAGGACAAAATCAAAAAGCGCTTGCATTGAAAGAAACGACAGCTCTGTAACGCTAAGCTTATTCTACGATTTAGGATGATTCATAACAGTTTGTTATCATCATATTTTGAATAGACATGCACCTACATGTATAATCTATCACATCTTATGAAGTGATATCTGTCATTTCCGTCAATTGATTGGAATTTCGTTCGGCATGAAGTACTAAGTTGCAACTTGAGCATTCGTGCAAGACGAGGAATTAGTAAAGAAAACGACAATGAGGACCACTTTACGCCTTGGTAGTAGTGAACTAACACGGGACAGTCAGTGCAATGTATTGATCAATGCATGTTTGTTCTTTTCAATGTACCCATATTCGTCCATAATCTATTGTCACTTTTCGGAACGAGCTCGGATAAAGTGCCCACTGTCCAGACATTTGTTTAAGTACCACTTCAATTGCTTACGTTTTCTTTCTATTAATGTCGTCTTCGCAATTTAAAACAACTACAGAAATTATTAATGAACGCAATTAAAGTGACTTTTTACTCTGACAAATGTAAAATATCGTGTATTCTACAGAAATAAAACATCTTGTATCGATATTAACCCCATGGGATAAACATCTTGCCGATCATTTCCAACTTTGATATACCAATACTACCATACGCGATATGAATGTAATCACAAAGACATAGATCGTCACTAATAAAACACGTTTTTGTAAAGGCTTTAAAAATTGTATGTCAGTCGTACAATCTATACATCTTGTATATCTTCAACTTATAAAAAGTATATACCAAACCTGCCCCTCGTTATTTGGCTCTCAACCCTTGGTACCCAGAACACGTCCTGTCACTCTGAATAACACAGATGAGCTTAGGAATTTAATATTTTATGGAGTACAAAATTAATCAGGTATTTTCATGCCAAACAAATGTACCATATTCGTTATATAAATACCAAATTATCATTTTGTTTGAGAAAGATAACAAACATCTGCCTTTTTCTGTCCATGCCAGATTGTATGATGTGGATGCAGTGGTGGACTCGATCCAAACGGTGATATGCATAAAGGGTTTGCATGTCAATGGCATTTATTTAAATCTTTGAATATTTCACTCAGCTTCTCGGCACAAGACGTTCCTGTTGATCGACTTGCTCAAATCTACAACAGAAAATATCCTTCTTAACTGCTGAGACAGTGAGATGGTTTAATTTATTTAATTACTCTAAGTAACTATAAAATCCGGAAGTGATTCGAAATGAGGCTGTACCGTTTCAACATGTTTATTTTCGTAAATTAGAAGGGGAAACCTTCTTAGCGTTAGTATTTAATTCGTACATAATATTCAATAGAAACATACATTTTTAAGTAAGGCTTTAAACCAGCTCATAAACTATGTACCGGTCCAGATCAACGGTGAATCACTTTAAAAATATTTCAACGAGTGGGAAAATATTGAATCTCTTTATTAAGCCATTGCTATATACCCATTAACAATCGACGCCATCTTTGATCTTTTTTCAGTCATTGCATTTTTTGATAATGCTTTCAGTAATGAAGAAGGGCAGTCAGTGAAGTGTCCCGTGTAAATGCCGTATTTGTATATTTTATGGGTTCAGACCGTCCTTCACTTTGAGTTATGCTCCTCTGAGCACGCGAGAAGAAGCAACGGCCGATTTTCCGCATTGATGGAGCTCTTCTACCCGTGAGATAGATTTGTAGTGTATGACCAAAATATCACATTATGTGTGTAACGATATACTGAAATACTATAATTTTAATGTAATCATTATCAGGATACGATTTCCCCATTATATTGATGCTTGTGACGAAAGGTGTCAACAGGTACATTTTTTGTGGTATGTAACTATACATTCTTTAGCCTGGGGTTAATGTTTACAAACAAATTTACCGCCTTTGATGTCATAACGTTTCCTATTTTCCTATAAAAAAAAATCTGTTCTGTGAATATTTAAACGTTGCAGTAGCCGGGTATATGATTTTCACGTGAGTTATATAAGCCCAAATAAACAGAAACATTCTCACAGTCATTTACCGCTATTTTTTGCTATTTCAATTTACTACCTGTCATTTAAGCATAACTGTTTTAAAGTTAAAAGAAGGAAAATACGAAGGCGAATCAAAAAGTAAAGTGAATGCTATAGTTGTATTTTATCAGACTTTGGCAATTCATTAAATATTATGATTTGATTGAGAACACTCGGTAGAATGCGCCTTATCCGATGTGATCGACAGTTAAAAACCCCGATTTGGACGTTTTAAAGACAGACAACTAGCATACATATCATAAGTGTGTGATTCACAAGACCATTCGTTTCCGCATACCGTATTGTCAGTACTTTTGTCAATTATTACACACATTCATCAACGCTTCATAATCTTCTGGCCACAGATATAAGAACCGCAATCATCTTCGGTACTACCTGAACCACTGACTTGTTAAATGTCCCTGTATACATTAATTATTTCTCTAGTTAACCAGAAATTAGTATCCTTATTAACGAATGACGTAGGTGTGGCCGTTGTTTCACACAATGCCATTGAGGGATGGATCGAGTGACAAATTTAATATCACCCTTGACACCGGAGTTACATATAAAAGTACACTATAATGTGTCGTTTTAATTACAGCTGTCTGCAAAAACACACAACCTTTTTATAGGTTTTCAATTTTATGGCGTTTAGTTGACGACATCGGTTAAGAAATTGATGGTTACGATTTACTAACATTTGAAAGATTGAAAACCACGATTTTTATTCTCTTTTACCTTCTGACCTCGTTGATGTCTTTGTTTACAATAAATATGCTCTGCCCGTACGAATGTTCCGCACATATTGAAAGTATACCTAACATGTCTTCTTTCTAATTCCTGAATAGTATATATACAGCTTAAAAGTCTATCATTGGTCATGTTATTACACAGTTAAATGTACTTGGTAACTTCAACTAATAGCAGCCGGATGGGTAAACGTGTTACCCGTCTCTCTGACTGCTTGTAGTATTAGAGTGCTATTTGGCGAAATGTTTCTGACTCGACACACAGTGACTTAGTGTGCTGTTATCAGCGGCTTCGAGTCTAGACACTCGCAAAATAGGTTGTCCAATTACTGTTTGTGTTCACAACAAACTTGGCGTTGAGAAAAGCAAACTGTCCGGGTCTTTTCGGCAAATCATGGCGGGATATCAAATTCAAACTATGATGGAAATTGTGGAATGGTTTCCAACTGACGTGCGTCACCTAATGGAATGGTAACCATAGAAATAACAACATTGTAAGCGCAAAACTGGCTTTTTCATCCCGATTGGTTAAATAGTGTTTGTATCTGAATTTATATAAACTCAAAGAAATGTCTCAGAAAGATGAAATATATTCTAACTGTGGAAAAAGTGCATTTCAATCTTTTAATAACAGCCAAATAGTCCGCTACCAAAAGGGGTTGCCATTGTGTTAGTGGGTGTAAGGCACAACAACTCTGGGTAGAGATCATTGGTAAGGTCATTTCTTGTAAACAATGCCAGAAAATAATGGAACTACAAGTTTACGGCCAATCTTGGAACACCAGCAGAATCAACCACCTTGTAACGTAAAACAATTAACGGAAATAGGAAGTACGGTAACACATTTTAAGAAATGTATTGTGTCGATGTAAAAAGCGAAACTAAGCAAAACCATTCTACTCCGTATCACCATGGGAGAGAGTTGCACCTGTTTGAGATATATTGGTACTAACACTAAACTGAAATCGATATATATATATGCATTTTTAAATGCAATAGTGGCTAACATGAAAATCGATTAGTCCAATCGAAGTCGTTAAACGGTTAATTACATGTTAACGCAGTTTAAGAATTCGATTCAAAGTAAAATATTAATATACATGTGAGATGTAATATCTAGAGCCTCCATGCCACACTCACACACGCAGCCTCACACCCAACCCTCCCCAGTGTCGCCTTACAGAATGTCAAGAAACAGTACATGCTAATGTAATTATAGAAATAAATTTAGTTCAACATTATATATTTATATATTTACACTTTATAAACACTTTACTGAGACTTTGTGTAATTTTCATAGTATTGTGATATGATCAAGGGAGGTAAGCATAGGATAAAAAAGTATATTCTTTTAATTATTTATTTTTTCTCCGGAGTACTATATATGTCAGAATGGTTTTCGTTGTGGCTTTCTCAAACATAACAGATGCACAAGTAAATCAAAACTCGTGAATATTCATGTGATATGTAGACGTTTAAGTAACTTTACAGTAAATTAGTGATATACCTTTTTCTGGAACCTAAGGACAAAGGTAACACAAAGATATCGTGCATTTTTTATCAGATTCATTTCAATTATATATGAGAATGTTTCTTTTTTATATTGTAAACTTCATAGCTTGAAAGTAGCAATATCTAGAATTTACTTTAAAACTTATAAAATATATTTTCATTTGTTTATTTTAGTTGTTTAGTGTGAAATCACATTTATTTTTGGAAAGATATTCCAAAATAAGTAAGAAAACAAAGCAGGAGATTACAAATCAAGAGAAGTACACCTTCTTATATGGTTTATGGAGAACTTGGTACTCGTCCATTATCTATTTCAGTGAAATCCAGAATGATAACGTTTGGTCATAAATGATTAATTCCAAAGAATGTAAATTAAATGTTATTATGTATAATTTGCTGTCATAATCAAATTTATGGTAATAATGCAGTCCCATATTTAAGTCATATCCAACAAATATCAAATGATTGTGGCTTAACTTACATTTGGAATGCACATTTCGCAGAAGAATTGAATACTTCCTGGTTAAAATTAGATGTTAAACAAATTCTCTACGACCAATTTGTTCAAAATTGGGAGAATGATGTATTTAATTCATCGAAAGCAATATGGTATAGAATTTTTAAAGAACAGTGCAAGTTTGAAGTTTATTTAGATCTTTTAACTGCATGATAACGAAAAACATGTTTTGTGGAAATTAAGAATAACGAATCACAAATTTATCATTGAGACTGGAAGATGGAATAGCATTGACCGTCAAAATAGAATTTGCACATATTGTAACAGCCAGCAAATTGGAGATGAATCTCATTACCTAATGCAATGTCCACCACTTAATGAATTCAGAAAATCATATTTAAATAAGTATTATTATATAAGACCTAACACATTTAAGGTTTAACGAGCTGATGAATTCCAAACATGTACGTACCTTGAAAAAACTATGTGCATTTATAAGAATAATCTTTAATAATATTTGTCCTCCTTGATATGAATCATTTGAATAATATTGCTTATATTGCGCTTGTGTGACTTACCTTATGAACAACTGTATTGTAAATTATCTATTGTAAATATGTTTCTCTATTCTTTGTATTGTTATAAGAGAATAAACTGAATTGGAACCTACCACGATTCTATATTTTTATGACAGGTAATAATAATTCTGTCCAACAACCTAATTAATCAACAGACCATCCTAACCGTCTGGAGCCCGCGGCGTCATGTTTTCAGGGGGTTTCTGACTGGTATGAGGCTAGTACACAGGTAAGAACTCCAGGTGAGCACAGTTGTTGTAATTGATTAATGATTTAGCACCCAAACAGCACCTACTGTCATTACCTAATCGACTTATCATGGTCATTTTAGCGATTCGTGAGACCACAATTCCCATTGATGTAACGTAAAATATATGTGTATAACTGATTCGGTGATTTCTTTATCCTTCAAACAGGTTGTAAAGGAGTCTGATATTCTTGTAGATATTTTCAGTACCATGTACTTTTGCGATTTTCAACATTTATTTTTTATACACAACACACCATAAGCGTGTTAATATGGCGGTAGTGAACACGTGACGCTGCTGTGGTCATCACTAAATAACAGGTTATAGAAAGCAGGCAATCAAAATAAAATGTCGCTCCTACGACTCTAAATCATTAGATTTATATATTTTGTAAATTATGCAATTTAATTCAACTTTATGGTGACCATTTGACCAATGTTTGATTTTCTGTTTCAAAACGCACCTGTTTCATCAATAGTAATTATACAAATCTTACGTAGACATGACCATACAAAAATAAGTATAAAAACAATATTCCTTTGTGAAATTAATACACAATGGGAAAAGTTCATAAAATGAAGTATATGTAGAACACAAAATAAAGTCGATTATCGGAGCAGCCCGCTCTTTTTTCTTGACATACATTACGAAACAATTAAAACAGAACAGCGAGTGTTTTCGCAAAATAATGTAAGTATTTCTTACGAAAAAATGGACGAATAACACCAAAAGCTCGTTTATACAAGTAGAGTAGTCAAAAATATAAAACTGGACCTGAGGTAGATAAGTATGAACATGGTTATAAAGTAGGTTGTCAGAGGTGAAATAATTAGCCGAACGAAGTGACGAAATGATAAGTGAATTAATACATGAAATAAGTAAGTTGCAGTTTTACTTGAATAAAGGATAAACGTCAGTGATATACAGTATGGTGATCTGTAGTGATACAGTATGGTGCTCTGTAGTGATACAGTATGGTGATATGGTGATCTGTAGTGATACAGTATGGTGATCTGTAGTGATACAGTATGGTGATCTGTAGTGATACACACACATGTGTGATTTACCTGTGCAGCCACACACGGTTCGAAAGCATATTCATTTATCGGAAAAACATATTTTATCCGTTGAATCACTTAAAATGTGCCCATGTAACTACGCTCTTTTCAGTGTCACATGGGTCAGGAAAGGAAAGGGTGATTGATAAGGTCAAGGTTACAGAAAGCGAGATTGGCACCAAAAGCAAACTTAGAGGAAATCCATTCAAACTTTGTGTGCCCACCTAGTCACTTGTCAAAATAAAATCATCACAGTATTCAAAGATTTACATCTTAACTATAAAAACTGAATATCTTATTAAATAACTTGCGTAATTATTGTGAAAAATTTGACAGTTGTATAGATTAATTCATTATGCTGATGAAATCCGATGACCCGAAAAACAAGAGAGACGTGCACCTGTCCAGGTGGCGGGATTTATGAAAAGTGAGTCTTACCTCAGAAATGATTGGCGAAATGAGGGAGGAGCATTCTGAGCTAAGGTTGATCATTTTGAAAGTGTCGTTTTGACAAAAAAAATTCTAGTTTTCCAGATGAAATAATTGAAAGAAACGAACTTGGAAATAAAAGATAGGAAACTATAGAAACGACTGGCTCGTGTGATGTATGAATTGCCTATGGCAGGTTAATATATGTATATACATGTACTTGCAAAATGAACCATAATAAAAATATTTAACGTCCATATGTTTCTCTGTTTATACATTTCAACCAGAATGTTCAAATTATAGATCAATGCAATATTTTTGTATTCGTTTATTTTCTGTAATTTATTGTAATTATTATAAGTGCCAATATTTTATACACTAGAATACAATTGCTATCATCCAGTGATTTTCTAAATATCGCCTTATGACTACTACATGTATATATAGTTTCCAGATCCAGAAAACAGGTTAAATTATTTTAAAACGTACAATTGTATTTTAATTCACACAGTCGTACAAAACAAATTTCTGTTCAGTAGCTGGACCAGTTTTACATCTCTATGGCTTGATCTGTAGATCTTCTCTAACCCCGTGTGACAGGTGAATGGGCCTTACAGGTAGAGGCAAACCGCGAGGTGATTTCGGGGTTTATTTCCTTTCATCTGGCTGAAATATCGGAGTAAATTGTCCCTTGACTCTTGCAAGTGTAATTTTCTATGACATTACACATCAGCAGTACTAAATATGGTGGTTAAAAGACCGAGAAGTCTCACCTTTCACGAGAGTTATTAACTAAACGACAACATCGCAAACCGAATTGCCCATCATATTGTCAATTAACGCCTCACATATGTAACACAGCCGTCGATTGGTTCGTGCTGTTGTCAATCTTGCCTATCCTGACCGTTGTCAGGTGAGCGTTTATATTCTAATGAGCTCGCGAGGCGCGATGGGACCGCCCCTTCATTAATCAAATGACATATGTACACATTGGTGGGGTCGTCTGTATCTTATCGTGCTTGTGTTGAACAGAAGCTATAGGTGTGTTTACGCGGGATATTCTATGTTTGTATTCCCCGATATACAAGTGTGATATCATTTCATATTAGGAATACACGTGTAATAATTACACATATCACCCACATTAGAACTGGACAAAGTAGTAACTCATTACATTCGGTGGACATATGTAATTATTCCAAGTAAAATTTGTGGCGAACTAACCTATGTACAAGTGCAAAGTACAGGTAAAAGTGAAACAATAGTGTACCTAACCAGTGCAGGAAATAATGGAACTAGTTTAACAAAACATCTGGAGTTCTTTACCTTATAATATATCAATGTGTGAAATGATGCCAAGTTCGTCCCAATACCGACTGTCCGAAGAAACGGGAAGTGACGGAGAAACATCCATTGACTTTAGACTCAACCCGGACATGAAACTGGACAATCGGTTACCAAGTATGTCGCACTCAGAATCGGACGATGGACTGTCCGATTCGGACAGTGTCTTACACTCTCCAGACACCGATGGACACAAATTGGTCAGTCCTGAGCACGGCACGCGATCAGAAGAGTGTCACAGCGGTACCGAGTTCGAATCCCCAGACAAAAATCTAGGATCGCCATTATCTAAAGGTAATTGATATGGCAACTAATAAAAAAATGGTGTTTTATAGGAGCCGCTTTAACACCGTGAGTGTAACGGACAAAAAATTAACATAATAATTAGATATTTAACGTCTGAAAATTGCTGCACGATGGCATACGTTTCGTAATTAAATAACTGCATGTAAATTAATCATATTTTTAGTTTTGAAAATACTGAAGATTTCTAAATATTGGTTAAAATTGTGAGGTGGGGTTATACATACGTATTTTTTTTACTAATTTAATGATCAACCGACATATTATGAGATACCTTTGGTATTATATTTTACACGTATTATAGTACAGAAAATTACATTGGTCGTACAATGGCATGCACCTGGAAGAATTCGAACAAAGCCTAGATATATATAGTAAATCCGTGATTTTGAACAAAATGTAATGTAATATTTTGTGTAAGGAGTTTTCGTTACGCTCTTCTTTTGTACTTATGTCCTACATAATTTTCCTTCAACATCCCCTAACGTCAAGTTGTTGAAAGTTAACGTTAATTAAGTGTTTTAAGATATGTAACTAATATTTATTACAAGACTGGATACATATTACAATGAAGTATAATGCTATATAGTAAAATTAAACTGTCACCAATGATTGGTATGAGTCATTTGAATTAATATTCAAAACCTATAAGCTACCCAAATAAATTACTGCGTATTGTCGAAAAAAATGATGTTATACAGGAGTTGTTTCCCTTGTCATGTGATGAATCTTACGACGATAATATTACTAACGATTTTAACATGGACTGTGCTTTTTAAAAAGGGGACGAAAGTGTTATCTTGTACTGAACAGTTTTTGTTTGCTCCTTAATGCATAGGGCTAAAACTGTGGCAGAGAAATAGAAACTGTGACGGAGAAATAGACAGATTTCTGTTATCCGAGTTTGCCATCAGGATGACCAGAAATCGGAACCATTTGACTTGAATCAAACGTATTTACTTCCTTATTTAAAGACATATGTGACACATTATCACATGACCAAAGTTTTTCTCTTGGTTTTTTTCCGAAACAACTGAAACGTAATATTTGTTATTTTCTATTACTAAGTGCACGCGCGAAAATACTAGGGATTCCATTTTTTAAATTATGATACAGACTGTTCGAATAACGAAAATATGTTGTTTTTTTCCTCTTATTTGAAATCCTGTGGCCTTTAACAAAAGTGGCAATGTGACCCCCAGTACAGTTAAAACAATAGACGTTTTTTCATAATGTGTTTTTTTAGATGAATTATCCTATTTAAACTGTCAGGTTCTTCAAAGTATAAAAGCCCGTTTTCTGTCTTTAAGGGAAACACAGTGCATTTCAATTAGACGGCGATAACAAATCCCAAGTGAATCTTGCCTATTGTTCGGTTAATCGGGGAAGTCTGCTATATACAGATGTTACTGACATGAATTTCAAACTTGTTTAAGTCACGTTTTTGTCTTATTACAAGCTGATCGATACCTGATTACACCTTTATCGATTGATCAAAGTATTTACCTGTACTCACCTGAGTTACAGGTGCGAAAATCCAATCAGATGCTTTCGCGATAACTGGTATGCTTTAGGGGTTAACAGGTTTCGTCTTCGGGACCTAACTGGTCCCTGAAGGGGTCATTTGACCGTTTAGTGCTTTGGTAATTGGGAAATAATGGTCATAGCTGTGAACAAGTCTGTTTCAACTTGGCTGTATACTAAACCGACAAAGGATGACGATGACGGAACAAAAAGTCCAGAACTAATTGTTACTTCCAAACCCTTTGTAATTATTTTCGGACACATATGTTAGTTCTTCATTTTATTTTCCTTCCAGTTTGGACGTGTTGAAACCCTGATTCAAAATTAAATGCCTTTCGAAATTTGAGAACGAATAGTTTGAACAATTTCAGGTTTATTCTAACACACTTTCGCTAGAAAATTATTATCAATATAATCCCGAATCTACACAAGTTTACTTGTTACTTCGGATATAGCTTGTCTTCAAATCCATATATTTTTCCTGTTTTAAATAAACTAATTGTTTAAAACAATTTTTGAGCATATCAGTAATTTGTGGAATAATAAACTTTGTTAATAAATACAATTTTATATTATATAATGAACATCTGATAGCCCCGCACTAAAGAAAAACACTGTACAGCACCGGTACAAAGTTATAGTACTGTTTAAGTACAACGGTCACACCTGGGTCAATGCAATCAACATCCTGAGTGCAGGTGTGTGGCATGACGAGTTCATTATAGACATTACGTACGATACGTTTGGTACAAACGAATTCCTTTAAACAAATATATCGCAATCGGCAGAGAAAACATCTTACAGTTCATCCGTTAAAAAACCTCAACGACATATAGTAATACACTTTTTATTTCTTTGAAATGATAAAACAGGTATGAAGTGAAATATGTAATCGTTTATTGAGAGGAACAGCGCCCCCTTCATTGACTTGTAACACTCATATATCATTGCTCAATTGTGTAAGCTGTGAGGCTCAGATCTGTGAACGTGTTTTTTGCTTGGGAAACTTTTGGACATTGAGGCGAAAACTGTATTAAGAGGTGATCAAACGATTTTTAAACGGATGATGACAAATACGTTGATGGGATTTTAATTGGCCGTGAAAATCAACAACGCGAGATCATTTCACTCATCTAAGGCTATTAAAGGTTACCGACAAGGAAATCTTTGACTGATTATCCACAATAAATGCTTAAATCCCAATTTATTAAGTTTTTTTGGAGACAGCTTTTTTTCTTGTGACTATGATTTTAGGATATTTCGATTAAAAAAAAGCTCGATTCAAATTTTCAATTAATCATCGCGGTTTTCCCAGTGCAGTTGTCAAGAGCTATTCCATACACGGGATGTATATCTCAATATTATGATGTGTCGCTCCGGACGTAAGAAATTGATGACATCCTTAGTATGATTATTTGAGAACAGATTCGTAAAATAGTTGTATAAAAAGGACACATTGCATTCTTACGTGAATATGACTGTATAGAAAATTACATTCTCAACACGTGACACATGAATGCCACTGTATCTATGGAAACACAGGTGCAGTGTGGCAACACAGAATATTTGTCACATAAGTACCGCATATGTAGTAGCTATCAATAATTAATTCAATATTCTTACCCAGCAGGACCGCGTATTTCTTGTATACTATACCTTCCTTGTCGGCATTATAACTGTATACAACAGTCACGTGTATACAGTCACGTGTATACAACTATCAACGTTGTAATAAATTGTTTAATATAAGCTGGATAACGTGTGCCGGTTTAAACCCGGTTTGTTAATCGGCGATAGCATAATATGAACACATCCACTGGCTTATTTATCTTCAGTTCAAAACTGATAGACATTTTTTTAATCGGCTTTTGAGAGATTAGATATTCGTTTTCCTAAATATGATAATGTTTAACAAGAGCGTATAATATTGCAAAGACATCTCTACATTGAATACACCTGAATAGTCAAGGTACAAACAAAAACAACTTAACATATATTTTCCTCTGAATCTCTGTTAAAATCTTTGCATTTGATCTATATGTTTAATCTATAAAACAAATGCAAAGTATATTTTAATTGTTGCGTAAATGAAATGCTATAGCGCCCTATATAGTTTGCAAAATTACTCCAAGGCGCTTTACAACACATGACAAAATAGTATTCCTGCAGTGACAGTAATAAATAAAGTAGTTAATAATTTTATTTGACTAATATATTTCGACAAATATAAAGCTGGTATCAACAGTTATGGTAATTTTTCTTTCGCCCCGGCTCCTTTTTAAAATGGTAATAGACAAGGATACGTTTTGGCACCACGTGATTGTTATTGTACATATTAAACTGGTGTTATGTCTCGGAGACAATAGAGTTAACAAACACCTATATGTCATATGATTTATTGTATGTACGTATATAGATAGAATCGGAACCGGTCCCGTCTTAATCAGAGTTCCTATTTAACAAGAGCAACAAAACTCTATATTAAATACACCCGCACGTTATTTTTATTTCTATCTAATATAATATTATAGTGAAAAAATAGTAAAAAATTAACACATTTTGATCAAAGAAATTTCGCTTTTTTATATATTATCTAGACTGTGTCCCTAAAAATACACGACTGGTTCTGAAAATAGCACTAATCATTGTATTAGTATATTTAATATAAAATATATAGTAAGTTTTTAAGAGGTGTTCGAAACAAATACCAATTTTAACTCGACATGAGGTCACTACATATGCAACAACTTGTCTTGTTTTCATGTTCGTGCAAATTTCGCTTTCGTTATAAAAATTCAATACAATTGTTTAATGCAAGCCAATATCATTATGTGAGATCAAAATAGGCTCAATTCTCAGTTTTGTAAATTGTTAAAAGGGTTATTCGCGTTTAAATGTATACTAAATCATAGCTATGGGTTAGAATTGTGATATATTGGGAATACACAGAAAAACTTGGTATATTTTGAGAGATGTATGATATACTCGAGATATAGGTAGAAATTTATATTTCGAATTCACTTTCAGATATGGGATATATATTGGGAGAAACCGGGTAGACTTTCAAATATAAAGCAAACTTTGCTATATCGTATAGACTTTGAAATACCTCATACTTTGAGATATCAGATGGAGTTGGTAATAACACAAACGGACTACATAGCATTATCTACAACAACTGGTAAACAAAATCATTAAATATTCCTTTTTTAGTTAAAAAAATCGTTTTATTACAACAACGCAATATATGGTTATAAATTTATTCTTTGAAAATAATTTTCTCGTTTGCATTTCATTTTATTCTTTTAAAGTCAACATTTATCATTAATATAAGGAGATGTGAGATCGTTATACCACAAGTGCCACACGTTTAATGGGAGATTTATCATTTATGTTGTTGGTAATAATAATGCTCTTTTTTGTTAAAGTCTTTTTTTTCAAAATAATTTATCAAAAAGTGTAGAGGGAAGAAACGTTTTACATGTACATATTAAAGTATAATATTTCGAAATATGGACTATTGTCAAGCGCTCGTCAAATCCATGATAAAGGAATGTATAATGAACACGTACATGTTGGACATGACAAGCTGTTTAATATTTCATGAGGCGTAATTACCAGAAAGCTGTACTACGAAAACTTCTGATTTACGACACGTCTGCTTAGTCCCCACTATTATGTCTCAGATAACTATCATGAAATATATTTCAATTGTGTTGAGCTGTTAAATATATCATTTCAATTCTCTTCAGTTGTCGTGTAAGAAAGGTTATTAATTAGTCGTAAACCGAGATAATTAATTCATATCAATGTTTTATTGCCTCGCGCGGCGCGTTCGATGACGATTCCCACTGTTACACAATCATCTACACTCGATGTATTTTTGATTGAATAAATTGAAACAGAAACAAGTCATTGGTTTATCGCCACAAAACTCTTAAATATGTCCATGTTGTCAGCTGTTCTGGGTTTCGAAGCTACAAATATTAGGATTTTGTAATTAGAGGTATTCTGTTGGTTTTCCCGCTGTTTGATATCTCCTATACAACATCAGTCGAACTCGTCCTTGATAAGATTTTCAACATAGGCCTTTGATAATGATATTCCACAACTATACCGTGAAATCGACGTTGATGGATACTTTGATCTACAGTGTTGATTGAGGCCAGAAATTCCTAATTATGAAGATATACAATCATCATCAACCACTTTTGTTAATATCCGGACTAAACGCACCGATCACTGTTTCGACGATTATCCGTCCCACTGGTATTCAGACGTAGTTTACACTGCATTTAAAGTTAATAGACAAAGGCTGCTTTCCTATTACTAATTAAATTAGTTCCTTTCGATCTTGCAGAACTAAATATAATTGATAACGACGAAGAGATGAAATTTTGTTTTCAAAAATACACATACCTATTTTAAAGTTGTACAATGGATCTACGTAGTAAAACGGACAATCCTGTATTGATATGAACATTTTTATTGTTTCACGTTCTAGAAAATGGAAATGTACAACAAGTGGTCATATAAATATCATTTTCTTCAACAGAATAACTATTTATATCTGACACCGTGACTCATATCCAAATAATAAGATACAGTCCATAGTTCAATATCGTATAAAACATATCTTCATTACAATTGCAATTGACTCATTTTCTTTTTCCTCTCACAGGTATTTACCACAGATACATATTCATTAAAGAAAATACATTAATTTAAAATATCAAAACTTATACATCACATTTTACTTTCCTTAATTTCGGATCTGTTCAGTAATCGTGCGATTTACATATGAAATCAAAATGTTCTATACTACACGTGCATCGACACTCTAATTTATCTGATAATTAAATACATAGAAACTTTAATGATAATAACGCTCGCTGACGTCATGTTATAATAAACCACGCATTCATACAGAATGTGTACCACATATCGTGTAGGAAACGGTCTGACTTTTTGTAGAGGTTAATTTCCGTTTGTTTTTATGTTTACTCACTTCCGGTTGTTTTCGACTTCGATTGGAGCACACAGGGACCTGAGAATTTGTTACAGCTATATCTGGACTTAAAGTACGGTGTCTTATATAATCATTGAGAGACGGCATTTTCTATTTTAGCATTCAATAAACTTCTGAAGAGTGCAGATATGACAAATGTGTTACTTATTCTAAACTTCAGTGTAATATATATCCCCTTTATTTCTACAGACGATCTTCAGGACGACTCTCAGGTCAGGCGATACAGGACGGCCTTCACCCGCGAACAAATAGGCCGCCTGGAAAAGGAGTTCTACAAAGAGAACTACGTATCCAGACCGAGGCGATGTGAGCTGGCCAAACTTCTCAACCTCCAGGAAAATACCATCAAGGTTAGTTTAGGACAAATCGCCACGGTGTTGTATAGACGATTACCATATGGCTTGAATGACATGAAAATAACTCAAAATTTGTAATGAAAATACACGTTACTTTACAACTTTACAGTAGTAATAACAAGATGTAAAATTATTTAAATTCAATCAGTTAAATTACATAAATTCAATCAGTTAAATTATATAAATTCAATCACAAATTTGGTATCGTAAGTATGTTTTGAGTGTATGAAGTATGTAACCGATTCCACCAAAACGTTATCCTCTTTGATATAACGGGATCAATGGGATCAGTAATAATTGACTTACTAAAAATAAATTACAACTAATTAAAATAGACTTGTTATGAAAAAATTATGTTTGCCATTTGCAAATATTCTATTAAAAATATTTTTTTTTGCACGTTTGGTAAAAAGTATATGTAACATGATTACTGATTTGACTTTTTTGGTTTGTTTATTGTCAGGTTTGGTTCCAGAACAGACGAATGAAGGACAAGAGACAGAGAATGGCCATGGCCTGGCCGTATGGAATCGCCGATCCACATCTATATGCTTATTTAGCAGCGGCTGCAGCTTCGTATCCATACGGAATTTCTTCTCCTGGATCAAACCCTTTCAACTACTACGCTTCGCTTGGAATCCAGAGACCCTCTTCGGCAGGTCTCGGACAATACTCATCTTTTGGTGGTGGACCTATTCGTTCACGGTCAGATATTCATCCCGGAATGTCAGGCTCACTCATACGCAATCCAACAATGCCAATCCCGCACTCAATGCCAGCCACTTCCTCGATTGGTTGCAATATGCACACCTCCCTTGACAATTCATCTTCACTCATCCATGGACATTCTTCAATGCCAAACACGTCACCACCAGCTGATAATTGTAACTGTAACCCGTTGTTAGGAGGACTTGGCAATATACCTACGTCACTTCCCTCTGCGCAAGCTCCGAAGGCGCATTCGAATACAACATCACAAGGACTGTTTCGTCCGTTCCAGACCGATTCCGAGAGAACGTGATGGTAGGAAGTCTAGTAATTGTAGGAAGTGAACAAAGTATTAATCTGGGACGATGTCAATGAAATTCACACTTCATAATACATTAGGGGACTCATACTGAGTTATGTTATGTTATGTCGATGGACAATTTTCCTGTGTTGTCTGTTTTGAAGAAACATATGTAAATAGTTGTCTTAGTTGTCGAAAAGCCAACGTGATGTGTTGTGTTCAGAAACTTGCAAGTAACCTCCAAATGATCTTCCGTTTTTAACGGAAACAATAATGGTTTGTAACACTTGTCTAACATCATATGTGTATGTGTTCGGATGATTTAGTAATTAGCCCGTTGACACCCTCGGTCGAATGCCCCTCGAACAGAAGCATCTTATTCCATACACTTGTATTCTCACGTTGACTGTTCCAAATGCTTTAAGTCACTGGAGGTAAAACTGACAGTATATTCAGCCGTTGTACTTACGTTTACGTGTGTGTTTACACGTGTTTAACGTGCCGTTTTAATCCATTCCGTTATTCATGATTCTACATTTATATTTATTTGTTCTGTATGGATTGTTCAATTGATGCTGGGATTCTTGAATCAGTGTTGAATTGAAGAAAATAATAAAATATGTAATAAAATAACATGCTTATTATTTTTCCCCGAAAGATTTACACGAAATATCATCTCAATATGGCGACATCGTGTGTGTGCTCTAGTTCATATGACTTTCGATTATTCATAAGGTCGTATGAGGAGAGTGGTCTCCCGTAAACGAAATATGCTAATTATTTTTCCAACATCTTCGAATATCGATTTTTTTTCTACATATAATATACAAACCTTTGTTGATAAAATGTAGTCTTCCGCGTACATGTAAAGTCAATGCACTTCTTGTCAACTATTTTGCAAGGTGACAGATAATCCAATTATTTAAAATTAAGCATTTCCTTTGAGCATGCAAGTATTTGTCTTGTTGAGCTTTTGTCTTCATTTTACATCAAGCTGTGTCATTTTTGTCCTCTGATGCTCTGTAGTTGTCCTATCTCGCCTTATCTGCTGGATATACTCGGAAAGGATGATATACCTAATCATTTGTTCATTTACCGTAACACAAGGAATGGTGTGAAACAAAGGTAATTCATACTGCCCGCTGCCGGAGAGTGACCCTTCACCCTGAGAAGTTGACTGGCGAAAGTCAAAAACTTTCCAAGCCTAACATTGACCCTTTCTCCCTTTCTGAGTATGATAAACACTTACGCCATGCTTCATACAAGATGTTTATTACAATCTATCAAAACCATCAATTTATGGACATTGCTCGTTAACACATGACAACTTACAAAATTAATACTGATTCAAGTCACGTTCTTCGTAATTTCAGCGGAATAATCAGATCGGGAGCTTGACAGAATTTAGTAAATCTAGAGATAAAAACAGACATTTTTATTGTTCGTTTGTAAGCAAATCTAAAAAAGTTCACAAAATTTAATGCGTTTGCTTTCACCCCAGAAAAGGATATTTGCAATACGCGTAAGGTTTTTTGAAGAGCGTTACACATGCTTGATTTTTGGAAAATAATAACCATGTATTTTTCACAATAATATATTGTTATTAACAAGTATACGATACGTGCAAAACGAGAGTACGATACCTGTTATATATGTACACACATGTAAAGAGTGTATGGTATACCTGTTTTACACTTATAGATCTTTAACGGAAAGTGGATACCTGTTATACACTTATTAACCTCAACACAGACCTATAAACAGGAAGCGGATTGACTGTTATAATTAACATATCTGTAAACATTGAGATACCTGTTATATATTTACACGCCTACACATGGGATGTAATTATCAATGTGACAACTAGCTTGGAGTACCTAAATAATATAACCGAGACTGCAGGACAAGATCTCTCAGTTTCTATGTAAGACAAAAGAGGTACTCGTTGGAACATTAATGAAATTTGATGGTATTATTGATAAATACTCTTTTACTTTACCAAAGGACGTATCGAAGATGAATTTAAACGTATAACTAAGTCGACCAGATCATCTGAGGAAATCCCGACATTTTTATTGTAAATTGAAGTATTATCATCGACGACGTTGAAAATCCAATATCTTAAATTAAAACCTCTAATCTATTGCTGCCATAGATGATGATGATGGTGAAATGTTTCTTGTTTAAGACAAGACAGCGACACATCTCGAGAGTATAAAGAGTAGAAACCTGCGAGTTCAGACATTTACAAATATTGAAACTGAGACAACTAATGTCGGAAAAATCATCCGAAGGAGCCGCCCGAAGGTTACTTTTTTCACTTATATGTTGGATGATATTCCCTATATTATAAAAGAGGCCTTACAAACTCTTTTTGAAAGGGAATGAAGATGAAAATTAAAGTTACGTTAACATTTGCAATCCTATATTACAACATACTGGAGAACAGAATTACCCGTACATTAAAACAATCGAAACCTTTTCTCTATTCCAAAATACAGGTAGACAAGTATAAAGTCATCACTTCTTCTATTAACTTTAAGCTCAAGTAGATGTACTGGTTAAATCACAGCTTTCTCATGGTGTGTTTGAGAAGGATTCGTTTTTCTGATCCAAGAGATATAACACCATCCCTGTACCTTAAGCGCTGAAAGCTTGATATTATAAACATAACCAGACGTGTTCTGTGCTTCGTTCTGCTTGTCAAAAAGCCCGATATTTAATTTTATTTGTGGAAATTTCAGGTACGAAGACAAATCTTTTGCTGAATCTATGCTTTATCCTTTGTGCCTTCTGAACACAAGGAGACATGAAAAAAAGGCGACAATTAATTGACGACATCCATTGTAAGACTTCGGACTCATCCTACGTACTCGTTCTTTCCGGTGGTGTCCTGTCAACCTGTGAACTCGTAAAGACCATAAACCTAGTAAAACAGTTTATGTCAAATTAACTACGTGTACAGTATGTTTACTAATCGCAATATTGACCCCGAATTCCTACTTTCTAAAGAAAGGAATATACTTTTGGACAACTAGTTTCACATTTTTATGATAGTCAAATACATGTTTATGTATAGTCCAGAAACAGATTTACAAATAAAGATAATTATGATAACTAGACGTATTAGAACATAAGTTTTGCATACATATTTCATGTTTATTTCTGTTTATACCATTAGCGTTTTGATGGGTATGATAACGGGAGAGGGTGTTGGTAATGAGGAATTTGTGCCACAGCTGTCTTTATACTTCAATGACAATAATATATATACAATATATATACTAAAAGATAGTGATGACAAAATGTCATTGTACTTTTTCATGGAGTTTATTTATGGCATTTTCTTGTTTACTGAAACCGAAATACGAGAAACCCTGTTAATTGATGTTTACCTTGATCTACTACGAACACAGTGGACCAAAAGAACATATTTACGACACCTTCTGAACGTTGACTCCCGCTATCTCAACTCTGACCGTTCGAGTGTCTGTATGAGAAAGGTTACGTCACCGGGTTATGTACGAAAACAAGCGTTCGAGTGATGTTGAGATGTTATATATTTTATCCTACAAATGTAAGACCACACGTTAGCATAAATAAACAAGTGACATTTCAAACGGTTCTCGGCTCCCAAGATCTGTCAGTTTTCCGTTGTTAGATACATTGTTCGACTATTTCAAGAATATCATTATGGTGACACGTTAAGTTATCTTCACCACTTCAAAAACAAAATGCTCATAGAAAATATGATAAATGTATTCGTTTTGTGAGAGGTTTCCCTCAACTATAAATGTATGTTGACTATGCTATGCTAAACTGCAGGAAAATGTACACGCTCAGAACTAGACACGTTATTGGTTAGTTAACATTTTAAATTAGACCATGTGTTTGTTATCAGAAACTACCAATTAATACATTTTAACTTTAAGGGTTAAAGAATCACTTTAACTGTTAACCTCATGGGACTTGAAAAACAAACTCTTTGTCTTTAATTACCTAATTAATTAAGCAACTTGCTTAAAACGCCAGTAATGCACTCTTATGTGCCATACGGAAGACATCAAAGCTCTGTAACCCTTTACACAAAGGAGGTAAAAAATGCAGGTTGTCTCGGGACAACTTGACACATGGTAATGTCTCATTATATAATCAGAGCTTCACGTGGATGATCATGTACTGTAATACGTAATATGACCCTTTGTTACACGGTCATTTTCGATTGTGAGCTATTTTATATTTTATAGAAACAATAGGACTTAAATTGATACTACCGGTATACCGGTGTGTTGAAGGCTTGACATCGTATAATTATCGGCTAACAATAAAACAGTTCTTAATCTTATTCAACGAAGAACTCTCCATAAGCATGTCACCACATAAAATGAAAACGGTTACTAATTTAGTCATTAGTCAGATTACAAAACATTTACAAATGAAGAACAATATGTATATCAGCTGGCATTAAACACTCAACTTCCTTGCTCCAGTGTTACGAACTGTATTTACCTAAGAAAATTGCTGAACTATTTTCTTTCATTGGAAAGCATTACTGGAATTAAGGAAAACAAATCAGCAGGCAGGGCTCTTTGTTAAACCAAGCAACGTTTCAGAATAAGAAAAAAACAACAAAAAAACAACAACTTACAAACAAAAAACAAGTGTCCCACAACTTTGAAAAGAAAATCTAACTTTTATTCCTTTGGCTTTCTGCATCACAAGTGTTTTGACTCTGCCGGTGGGCTGTCAGTGCCCAAGATTGGCTGTAACCTTTTTGCTGGAATTTTCCGGAGGACGACTTAAGATAAGGATTTTCTTATTTTTAAATTTAGTACCATTGCCGAGTCCTAATTTGACGAAATGGCCATGTGGTACAGCGATAACTTCCTTTCTGTGTCTTTCTACAACGACACACGAACTGTTGAAATAGGTGCTTCCAAACTAAGAAAAGTGTAAGCCCGACAACAAAGGTTTAACGGTTATTTCTTGTTATTATATAGATATCCACCATATTGTGGAAAAAAATAATATAATTTGTACATTATGTTTTAAAGTTAATTTATTATTTTCAAAAATTAACCGCACAATTCTGCATTCCTTCCTATTGGAAGTTTGTAATTGGAGATGCATACTGTACTTAGTATTTGATATAGCAGCCCCAGAAATATCACTAGATTGAGAAGTCATTGTGATAAAATGTTTGTGTTTGTACGCGAACTATTGGACTGATAATTTCAATATGTAGTTTGTTGATTTGTAATGTGAACGCCATGGTTTTTCTAGTAATGCCAAGTAATCTGGTTTGCTTCAATGTATGCCAGAGATCATTATGTAATGGAATTAAATTAATGAAGAACCAACTAAATTTAAATAGATGATATAGTTATGTTAATGAAAAGTACAATAGTACCACAGTGCCAATACACATAGAAAACTCAGAGCTCAAGATTTATACGAGCAGAAAAGAAGTGTTTAGAAGACATACCCTGGTTCTGCCGGTATTCTTGCATTAGTCCCCCGCTCAGATCGTGTAATGGGACACAACAGGTATTATCATCTTACCTGTGTATACCTCTAGTTCTGTAGGAGGGAGACTAACAGTTATAAATCACACTTAGGTAAGCTTAGATACATAGGTAAGAGAACAGGATTTTTACCTAACTGTAATATGAACGAGGATAAGTACACATTTGATGATTTGATATTACACATCGCTTGCACATATTTATACAAGAGCTGTGATATTGATGGTACTACATGTATATAACAAATAAAACACGACTTAAAATGTCAGTATTTGTTCTACATTGCTACAACATATAGTCGTATTAAACGTGGAAAGAACCACAACAGACAGCCATGTCGAACTCCAGATTCTCAACACCGATATATATATCAAAAGTCTGAAGAAATAAAACAGCTAGTTCTATCCTACAGTATATTTCATTTCATGTTAATTTTCTAAACAAATTGATAAATAATTGCTTTTGTCGTGATTCTTTTGAACATTTTTTCATATTTTTTCCTAGACCGGGATATGTTTCCTCTTTATGCAAATATGAGTAATTAAATGTTTACTTTAAAGTGTTATAAAGTTAATGAATGCTGATATAAAAATGTTACAGACTTTTTTTTTACTGAGCGGTTTACTGCTTACGTTCATCATTATTCCGTTAATATTACATAATACAGACGCAGGTTTTAACGGCAGATATACTCACCGACAGCATTCATTAATCAGGCAGACTAGCTGGGTTGCTGAGACGTTATCAACTAAACTTGATCGCCATAAAATCATCATACGTATCGTGTTGGGAATTTTGTTTAGAAACATAATGCAGATCGCAGCATAAATATTATCTATTATTATAATTTATTCTGAACGATAATTGCTATATAAATTCAAATTATTGTAATAAACTTTTTTTCGTTCTTTATTAAAACTTGATGGTTTCGTTTTATTTTACCTGTCAAGAGATAGTTTAACGTGGCAGGTGATCCGTCTTCCCTAACGAGACTACATCCATCACTACACGAACTATCGAATTCTTACAGCTAAGTAAAGAACAGTTAATAGGTTCTATGTGTTCGTCGGAGTATTTTAATCAAATTATGTTTTGCTACTTTGACGCTTTAAAGTGACAGAATGTATTGGCTTGGATTATTTTATAGGTATTGATATAAAGTAAAATAGAAAAAACACCCATATATAGACAACATACATGGACAAACTGAGGAGACACAGAAGCCAAAGGAAGGACACCTTAAAGCCTACACAAAACACAAGTCAGAAGAGCGATATCATTGATAAAATGTTACACATTATAGTTATATATGTGAATGTACAAATACACACAAATCAAATGTCTTATTTAAACCATACTCTTACACAGCTTGGTATGTGCTAGCGTGAGGCAATTAGTTCTTTATGTAACCTTGATCACCGCTTTTAAACAAACGCTTAAATAAATCAGCTATCATAATTTCGCATAGATAGCACCCATAATAAAGATATGTAAATAATAAAAAAAATGTTTATATATATATATATATATTATTTTTCGA
Source organism: Mizuhopecten yessoensis (assembly GCF_002113885.1). NCBI lineage: Eukaryota > Metazoa > Mollusca > Bivalvia > Pectinida > Pectinidae > Mizuhopecten > Mizuhopecten yessoensis. Next base: position 248,539 of record NW_018403686.1, on the reverse strand, counting down.
AAACTGCTGATGTATTTACGCTTTTATAAAACAGGTCATATGCATACGGCTTTATCAAACGAATAATGCCACAATAAACTAATTATTAAAATATATAAATTATATATATATATAGTATTTTTATAAATATCCTAATGTAAATCCTCTTACTAGTATATAACAATGTCAATATTAAACCACTTCCATACATATGCTGAAATGAACATGCGATATAAAACCGCTGATATGAAATTGCCAATATTAAACTGCTGATATGAATATGCTGATATTAAACCAGTTATAAAAATACCCCCGTTAAAGCAGTTAAAATTTAAAAAAAATCTAAATTGACCGTGGCAATAACGATGTAGTGGCAATTTCGTTGCGATACCGTTGTTCTACCGTTGTCCTTCTGATGTTAGAGCCGATGTGCTACCGCATACCACTTTTCTGTCGTTAGTACATCTGAGGCGCATCAGTACTATACTTCGGTGGTATTCGGTAGTACTATGGTATCACATCGGTACATATGTACCAGTACGAAACACATTGAGGTCAACGGAGAGCCGCCGATCCATTACGGGGCGCTACGCATTAACGAAGCCATACCGAAGGACTGCCTTGTACTGCCGTTTTAGTCCTGTTGCTCGCTCCGGCAGCGCAACATCGAGCATGTTCAAAAATAGTTACCGTCGCCGGCCGTTGCTATTTGTTTTGCCGATGTTCAGACGATCTCCTGACGCTGTACTACCGTTCTTAGCGATGTGATACCGTTGCTCTGCCGTACTGTTACCGAAAATCGCCAAATATGTGCTCCGGTATACAAATGTAGCTCCTGCAACCTAAATCGGCTAGGTGTGGCAGGCCCTTTATATCAATATGCTGATATTAAATCGCTGGTATGGATATGCTGAAGTGAAAGCGCTAATATAAATATGATGATATTAAACCAGCCATAATGATACTGACATTGATGTAAAACTGCTAATGTCAATATGCCGTTAAAAAAACCGCTTATATAGATATACAAATATGCCGATATTAAACCGCTGATATAAATATGCCGANTATGCCGATAAAAAAACCGCTTATATGGATATACAAATATGCCGATATTAAACCGCTGATATAAATATGCCGATATTAAACAGCTTAATGAATATACTTATATCAAACCAGTTATATATGCATGCTGATACAAATACGCGGGTAAATGTTAATGCGCATTTATTTTCGACCTTTTGCCCAGAACGGAATATTACCTTTTATTTGACCAAGTTGAGTTAAAACATATTTTTGTAGCCGGAAAGCAATTAGATTAGACACAAGTTGTAAATCTTATGAAAACTTTTTTAATTTCATAGGAAGATATATGCACCACGTATATGATGTTGTGATAATGTAATACGATGATATAAACCAAATACGTCGCCGGAACATCGCGTGACGCGCATAATAATGATATGTATATTGGCGAACAGGACTTAGATCAGTTGGTAAAATTTGTTATAGTTTCGTTTGAGAAATATTTTGAAATGAATATTTTGAATCCAAATGAACATTTACATACAGGACGAATTGAAGACACGGATTGGGATCAGAAGAGTAACAGTTTAAGAGCATTTGCCTGCCAGATATAAGGTATTCTACATCAGTTAATCCATATGAATTTTCTTACCTTGAAAAATTGTGTTGTCGGTTGAAGAATCTCCTTGCAGGAAACGATTGAAATGATTCAGAGTATATTCAATCACTGTTTCGTAAATATATGGCATTAGGGAAAATTGTTGTTGGTCTTCGTTTGCTCGTCCAAAGGCACAAGCAGGCGAGTATGTCTGATTATTGATAAAACGGATCAGAATGAGAGCTATATAAGCACAGAAGTCTAGTTCACTGAACATTCGGGAGAGGAACAGCAACAATCAGGTGTCCCGGTGTACGGAACACTGTTTCGATACAAAAAATTTGTAGCACATTGTCTTTTGGACTTTGCTAGAGCACATACTCCGAGTTCAAGGAGGAGGATGGTTTAATTGATACCATTTCTTATGTGGCTTGGAATGAGAGTTTATGAAAATAACATCCATAGTGATAACATACGTGTTATAAAACGTAAGCATCTAGCTTCATTTCTTATAATTTGGATAGTTTGGATAGTTTTAACCGTATGTATCAGCTGTAATCTGTTTCTGTATCTGTATGTATATATGTTTGCAATTGTATGCTAGTCTGTTGGTATGAATATATTTTGTATCGTTGAATATTTGTACTTGTATGTATCTGTGTTTTTATTTAAATAAGAAAAAAATAACATGTTTACCAGTACACAATACTTAACCTGAACTAGGTTTTAAAGTATGATACGTGCTTGACTTTACTTACACATTAAACTGTATAATGACAGGTAGCAGGCAGGCATGGACAGAGATTATGCATTTCTGACAGTAAATTAATATCATGGCAAACTCGTCTCGATTCAACGCGTACAAAGTTATATCTTATAAGAAATATAAAGTATCATCTATGAGCTACCTAGCCATACGGTTCCGTAGGTCTATATTTGAAACAGTTTGGTGACCAAATGAAAACGCACAAAAGAAACCGACATATTTCGAATTAGAGACCCTTTTTATTGACGTACGATTTAGTATTTTCCTTTCAAAATTCTTAGAAGAAACAACGTGAAATACTAGTATATAATTACAAACAACAAAACACACCTATTCCGATTTAGTCAAATACACCTTTAATTCACGTTGAACAAATTAACTGATGATTGATAACGAATGAGTTTCTCGGGTCACAGATGGTAGTCAAATAAGCTTTTCTTTGAAATGTCAACCGTTGGAGAGTAAGCGATGAAAAAGGTTGTAAATTTCTCGCCAGAACCAATGACATTAAAGCGAATTTGTCACAAATTATGCCGTATTTACGTTTTTCGCGTATCAATCAGTCGGTAGGCGCTCGTTTGTACTCGTTAGGGAGGGTCAGATACATCATCTTGGTTCGGCAACATTTAGGCTTAGAGACACGTGCTTGTGATCGCTTTCTCAAGGTTTTAAGTTTAACCCTTCAGGGCAGGATTGTTTATGAAAGCGTTGTCAACTCATTTTTTTTGTTTTATCTTCTCCCTACCTACGCTTTTTTCTACGATGATTTTTTTGTTTGGGTAAGATAAACATCGTTCAAAAACTTTATCATTAAATAAAATGAATACCTTCCTCAGCGCCTGCTAGTTTTCGACGTTTATCAGATTCGATGAAAAACAACGCACTTCTTACGCATTGACAGCTGCAATTCAAAACACTGTTGAAAGGAAGTAGCTTAGGAAACCCGTGAAATGGGGAAAAACGAAACTTTCTGAACTTTTTGAAATATTGGTTTCAGAATTTTACAAATCAATAAGAACAAAAGAATAGTTTATGTTTAATTCAGTAAATGCGTTAAAAATCGAGATAATATTACTGTTTGAAGAGAGTGTGTTTTGTATTCGGAAAAAAGAGTCGCAACTCAGCGCTGCGTAGACGTACATAGGCTTGTTTAATTGTGTTGAGCAATGGTTTATTGAGCGTTGCCTATACCGTCATAACTGGATTTGGTCAAAAATTTCAGACAACTATACAGAAATAATATTGATTTTGGAGTAGCTACTGGTTGAAAAGTTCCTTAAAAGTTCACCAGTTAACCTGTCAACTTCTCATTTCATTTCTTTCTTAAAATAAAAGAATAAAAAAAATAATCACATCAGATTTCAATCATCATTTCCGGTTTCTCTTTTATAAAACTGGTAAAAATTACCACGTGCTTGTCATTTGTTAGCATCGTTATTTTATATATGTTTAATGCAAAGCGACGTACAGCATTGGGAAAACTGTTTTTAGTGTTAAAAGGCTGATACTATTTATTGTTTATATTGAGTAGCACCAGAAACTAAAATGTATTCTATGTTAATTATGATAGTTTCTGTTTCAGGAAGTATCAGAGATGAGCGATTTTATCCCAGACTGACAATACTTTCTCAATGTAAACGTTTAGATCGTTTATGTGCAGTATTAATGGTGTTTTTTTATGTTTTTAACGTTGTTGATTCATTACTTTTAAATAGATATAAGTCTTAAAGGCAAATGTCTACTATCTTTTACCTACGACATATTTGTATTTTCATTACAAATACCAGTTGGTTTTATTTTTGAAACAGCTGATCACATTTTGTTTATGAAACACGCAACCAATTTAACTCTTGATCGTGTCTGCGTCATAATTGTTTTTTCCAAATTCGGTTTTACATGATTACTTTACAATTATTGTTTTTTTTATAAGTATGCTTTAACCAAAGTAATCAGTGCAGATTGGTTTTTCATTTCCATTTACAGTTATATTGCTTAATTATTCCAAAACAATAGAAATAATCATAATATCAAATAATTAAGTAAACCTAATTATGATAGTAACGCAAATAGCGCGTATGGTGTTGTGATCGTTTAATCGTTATTATGGAAACAATAAATTGTAGTTAGTTTGTAATTTGATAAGTTATGTACCGTAACGGTACCCTTCAGCTCATAATCAAATGAAAAAGAACAAGAAAATTGTCCCCAGTTCTACACATCACTCCTTAAAATGATTTTAAATTCTCAAGTTTTCAAAAAAAACATAACAGTGATAACATGTTTAGATGTTCTATATTTGGCTCTAGTTAATGACAACGACAACATCACGGGGAAACCCAAACATATTATGCCTTTAATTCTAAGAAATAATTTGTAATCATTTGTATTTAAAACAAAACATAATTTTTGGATGATTAAGGCTGCTATGACAGATACATATGTAGCACCCACTGTTACAGAATATATCTCTTTAAGACCCTTTGGACTCCCTGAAGTAAAGTACAAAGGTAAGGCTGTCAATGACAGATACCCTCGTTACCACACTTCTCCTGTTCAAAGGTAAATAACAATAAATCAGCCCCTCTTCTGTGCTCGTTCAGGATTGTCGCGTACACCACAGCGATGCACACAGGAGGTACGAGCTACTTATATGGACATTCCTCTTTACCTCTTCACCTGTTATAGCTGGCTTATTTGATCTGTGTATGGATAGTCCATCAACAAGTCTGTGAAGTAAATAAGACAATTATTATACCATATAGTCACTACACCGGAACAAAAAATACCGCAATTTCAAAACACAAGAACAAAATGTACTTTAGTGTAAATACGCAAGGACAAAATATGTTTCATAGCTCACCCAAAAGGACAAAATCAGAAATAAAGTCAATATCAAGACACATCAAAGGGAACTGTAGAATCACCGAAAACCCCATAAAACATCATGGACACCTAAGGGATAATATTACGGAGTCAAAACCTCATTGTCGTCAGGATACTCGTTTCATGCACTATATTGAGCATCCCTGATGCAAGTCTTTGGCACATTCATATCAATATATTATAAGATATCAGTAACTAAAAAGAAATCCAAAATAACTTCCATAAGTACTCTAAAACCAACAAACATGTCTACTGAAACGTACCAAGTCTTCAAGCATTAGATGGTATAAATCCATTGCTATGTCCAGTATGTTCGTTGCAAAAATGTTCTTATGGAATTTGAAAATTTGGTTACATTCAATCTGTAAACTTCGAAACTAATTGTGATAACTGTATTTGCAATGTTACTTTATCTAATATTTCTTTATAGAATTACTGAACGTAAAGCAATTAGATGAAAGACCAAACTATGCTTAGATGTAGCATGTTTATAGATCAAATGTAGGACCACGATTATTTTAATTTTCTTCTATCCGAAATAAACCAAAACAGAACCAGTATTTTTTTAACATGTTTATATATATTACAGCTCCCACACACCGACAGACAATACGATCAGCTTATACCTACTGAATGCTCTCGTTTGTTACAATGACGACAATCATGCACCTATCTGACACCCTGACAATATCTGGCCGCTAAATCGTACTTTGGTAGCATTGATGGTGGGAACGGTACACCGAACCTGACAGCCGAACCACCGCGCGTGACAATATGGCCGACAAATGAGCTCCATTCCCATAAGGGTGCTCGAGCGGAGAATGGACACTTATTTCTGTGATGAGGTGACCGCTTGACAGTGTCCTATTTTTATGGGTTTTATGAAATGAGTTTTATCATTGAAAAGATGTCGCTCCAGGCCATGTCCGTGAGATACATTCTTGACCTTAAGGGTGACATTTACATATTAGTGGTCAGTACAGGGTCAGAAAACAATGGTCGGGCACTTACAAATGTATATATCATGAGGGTTAAGGATGGGACTTTATAAGTACGCTTCGGCTATAAAAAATGGGAATCGTCGACAAGACAAATGCACATATACGATAAAAATCGGTTTTTTTTTTTTTTTTTAGAGACATTTAGAGAAATTAGCTTTCGCAATCAAGCGCTACCGTCCGCGTTTGACTTAAGTTTGAGTAATCATTACAGCTTTTAAGGTTTATGTGGAGCGGGAACTAGATTGGTATTTTCGTTTCATGTGCGTGTCAAAATTATCTGAACAGTTTGATCGAAGAACAAATATTGGAAACTGCCCTTTTGGACATTGACGTTGTTTTAGTACGTTGTCGAAGTGCTCTTAGGTTTGAGCTTTCGCGTGTTTCATATGGAGACATTAAGGCATTAGGTGCTTTCACATTACGTTAATAACATGTGATCACTATGCTGCATTAAAATAAAATGTCCTTTCTCTCTGTCACTAAGGTTTGTATATGAACATTGTAACCAGTTACTTGTCATTATCATTACCTAAAATCATAAGTGTATTTATAGTTTTAACTCCTAAATATTATGAATGCAATCATCGTTGTTAAGATGAATTCTCTATGATTAGTTTTAGTTTGCAAAAAAACATATATTAGGGGCTAATATATCAAAAACTATGAGAAAGATCCTTTAACTACCACGTTTAAATGAACATTAGGAGATAAGTGACTCCCCAACGGGAGTATGTTGATAAAATAAGTGGATTTGTCTTTTAGCCACGCGTCATGTGGTCGCAAAGACAATAGAAAGTACGATTCAGGTAAGTTAATAAGAATTTGGTGGTGGTGGTGGGGTTAAGCGTGAATTATCGACGAGATCTCAAAATATGCTTACTATGATACATAGATAAAACCAATAGCAGTCCAATTGATCAATTGAGTAAAATGATCAATTGTACACCAAATTAAAATCACAATTGCTTAGAAAAATGAAATCAATTAGTCTATTGGGACGCTGATATATCACTTTTTTAAAATCATAATCATTCAAGTGATTATGCGGCATACCAAACACTTAATGCTATGGCGTGTTACTGAGTTTGTAAATACATGTAATTTTAAATCATTTCTGCCTCATATAACCCATTAACAACGGTGTAGCCTATATTAACAACACAACACGGATTAACTACTCCGTGAGCTGTCTTACTGAACAATACACACCGAACAACACGGACTTAACTACTCTGTTACCTGTCTTACTGAACACACACACCGAACAACAAGGAATTAACTACACTGTTACCCTGTTTTACTGAACAACATACACCGAACAACATGGCCTTTACTAGACTGTTACCCTGTCTTAATGAACAACATACACCGAACAACATGTCCTTTACTACACTGTTACCCTGCCTTACTAAACAACATACACCGAACAACACGGACTTCACTACACTGTTACCTGTATCACTGAACAACACACACCGCCCAAAACGGACTTAACTACACTATTACCTGTCTCACTGAACGACACACACCGACCAACACAGACTTAACTACACTGTTATCTGTCTTACTGAACAACCCACACCGACCAACACGGACCTAACTACACTGTTACCTCTCTCACTGAACAACACACTCCGACCAACACGGACTTTACTACACTGTTACCTGTATCACTGAACAACACACAACGAACAACACGGACTTAACATCTCTGTTACCGGGCTTATCGAACAACACACACCGATCAACATGGACTTAACTACTCTGTTACCTGTCTTACTGAACAACCCACACCGAACAACAAGGACTTAACTACACTGTTATCTGTCTTACTGAACAACAACCACCGAACAACACGGACGTAACTACACTGTTCCCTGTCTCACTGAACAATACACACCGAACAACCCGGACTTAACTACACTGGTACCCGGTCTTACTGAACAACATACACCGAACAACACGGCCTTAACTTCACTGTTACCTGTCCTACTGAACAACACACACCGCACAACACGACCTAAACAACACTGTTACCTGTCTTACCGAACAACACACACCAAACAACACGGACTTACCTCCACGTTACCTGTCTCACTGAACGACACACACCGACCAACACAGACTTAACTACACTGTTGCCTGTCTTACTGAACAACCCACACCGAACAACACGGACTTAACTACACTGTTACCTGTCCTATTGAACAGCACAAACTTAACGATATACTCGACTACTTGATCCTAAAACAACAGTTTATTTTGTCTAAAAGTAATCGCATGGGTCAAACGCTATACATGTAAACAGTATTAGGTTGTACCATATCCCAACAATATATATGTGTCACATCGTCATCATGTGACTACCGCCATGTTGACAGATGGATACCAAGAAGGAATGTCCCATTATCGAGGCACCAAGCATATGATATGAAAACAAGTCCAGATTATAAGGATTCATTGGATTGTCTTATCTGTCATACACATGATATACAATCCGGTTTATAGAGTAACGGCTGGTTGCAAATACCTGGATATACACATTAGGTTTCTGTTTACGACATTAACATCTAAAATGACTGATGCCTCATCTGAGGAGATGAACTCATGGCGTCTTTACATCAGCATATCAACCTTCGTGCGTACCATGATCTCTTTTATTTAAAATGTGAACGTTAGATAAAGTTTGTGTATGCTTGTGCTTCAATGACCTCTTTTATTTATTAAGCAGGGTTTTTAATGTATTTCGGAAAATTAATATTTGTTATACATGGATTGGTTAACTTACCAACGTACATCCAGCTAAATCCTACCCGATTAAAGTTTTGTTTGGTGTATTTAGCGTTGTAGATTTATAAAGTAGGAAATTCCAAACGATCAAACCGTTAACAATGTAAAACAAGCGTTAAACTTTTAGAGATCAAGCACCAAGACCAAAGATTCACAAGAAACCAAAACTCATCATAAATGGAAAAGAAACATCCAATTATAAAACACAGCAAATATATGGATAATCAGTTTTAGAAAAACATGACGGATCATTAGCAGAGTACATGATCCAACGTTCCACGTTTCTATAAAATGAAATATAAATCATGTTTAAATGTAGCTCTAGCTTCGGAATGTGTCTAGTATGCCATTACAATATGCATTCCTGAACAGCTTCTTGTGACAAAGAATCTCGCACACATTCAAACATAAACGAAACGAAGACCGCAAAGGGAACCTACTTGTCTTCTACAAGGAACACGATTGTGAGATACCAGTAGCAACATCACATCGGTACGTTACTTAAATCATATAGTACTGCTTATCGACATACATTGGTTGTAACATCATTGAAAATAATTACCAAATATAATGAATATGTATATATCATAATTAAAGAACAATACTTATTAAGATGTCTATAATATTCTTTAGGTCATTAGGAAAAGGTTGAAATTGACAGAGCTTCAGTAATATGAATGTCTTCCTTTTAATTATTTGTCATCGTTAGCCATTAAATTAACATAATAAGGCTGCTTACATATTCATATAGTGTCCTCGGTACAAACGAAATTATTTCCTTTTCAAAAGATTAAAATACATTTTTGAAACGGGAAAAATTTGAATTTGAATTCCATCTACACTGTTTGTAACCCTGGGTATTTAGTACAAAGCTTTACTGATTTCTAGGAATGAAAGTCTTTTAATTTTTCTATTGCAGCATATCAAGATAAAGACTTCTTTTCCAGTTTCTATCCTTGATTTTAATTCCCAACATGATTAACAAGGATGGCTAACTAATAAAATGTACGAAAAACGAGACGATTTCTACTTTCCGATTTGAACTTTCCCTTTCTTGATAGTCATGTTTCCTTACTTACGATGTTTACATGTCCCAGTTAATTCTGTATTCAAGAGCTTGTTCCGGAAATCATAACTTTCGTAAAAGATTTCGACTGCTGACTGAAAAAAACCTTGAAACACAAAGTATCAAAATAGGCAGTCTGGTGGAGAGTATGGACAGGTTTTATCGGTCCTTATCATGATCTCGTAGGGAAATGGTTATTTCTTTGAGTGGGACATGAATTAATATGCTTATAATTGTGGCTCATGGTTCTGTTGCCACTACCGGAGTTCTGTATGTGAGGACGTGACATTACTTGGATTTGACCTTATTTACATGGTGGGTTTTGTCGATCACGCAGAAGACACTTACCCTTCCAGAAAACCTGGTCTCATTCTCATTGTCAAGGGTGTCCATGTAAATCTTTCGTTGCTTCACATTTTGCACTTGTTTTGTTGATTTTAAATTCGAATCATAGTTTTGTTGACAATCCGATACTCTCTTTTTTGTACTGCTATCTTAAAATAATTTGTGTTGTTATTATTTATAAGTACCTCATTTAAAGGCAATTTTGAATGATTACCTACAGAGGAAATTTAACGGCATATTGAAAACTTTGGAGATCTGAAGTATGTTTCTTTTAATCATCTGCTGCTGGTAGATGTTATCAGAAATATTCTCCACAGCAAACGTCTGGTTGTATATTTAAGCCGTTTTATACAAATTTTCTCTTCTCAATTCTCAAATACGACCATAAGTTCTTTTATATTAGTAAGAAGACTTTTCCGTGTCAAAATGCATGACAATTAGAACTTCTTCTCCCTTTTTATTCTTCTTTCTCCCACATCATTTCTGACAGAGTTCCAATAACCTGTCGAATCAAATTGGTTGTCAACTATTGTCAGCGTTAATCATTGATATACTGACAAGCATGCATACAGTTAAACCAAAAGAAATTAATAGGTGAAAAACAGGCTTTCCATATTTTATAAACATGTTCGGGTTATTTGTACCATGATTTGCAGTCCCAAAAACCCGTTGATTCATGTGTTGCAGGGATTTACCCCTGTTGTTGTGGGAGTGGAAGACTTCTATTGTTTTTGTTTTTGAGCTCCGATTATGTCCTATATTTCGACGTTATGACATTGCCTCACACAGAAAGACACAAGTTTTTTGCCAAATGATTTCTGTTAGAAAAGGAGATATTTTTTTGTAGAAAATGGTATTAGTATTCTATAAAGAGACATCTGATATTAAGATTGCATAACCAGATAAATGTTTAATGCTAATTGTCTTGTCGCTGTGTGACAACATTACGTAAATAACAATAAGTGTCAAAATTACCATTGGTATTCTCGTTATCATAATTATTCACTTATTCTATTTTTCTTGTTTTAAGTAATTGTCTGTTTTGCGAGATGTCAAACAGCTAGATGTGATTTTTAAAATCATTAAGATTAGGATTTGTTTTGATTTACAATTCTAAAAATTGTGTGCTTAACTTTGAAATAAAACCAAATGATTCAATTGTTATGATAAAATATGACATATTAAAATAATTAATTATGATATATATTTTGGAGATCAAACTTGTTCATCTGCCTCTTTAAATACATGTAACATACTGATGAAGTATGGATCCTGTCGTTAGGCCTCCCGTCATATCGACGACTTGTACCATCAAACTAAAATAAAGAGAACATTTTGGAATCGCCATTTCGAACAAAAAACATATTATATTTTTAATTACAGAATTGTATTCAGTTTACCCGATTCTATCATGAACATTCATTGACCAAACACAGCCAAAGAGATGACTGACAAGTACCCGCTTAAAGCACGGCATCTGGCACATCGGGTAGAATCAAATAAAAGTGAGAAGCTAAAAGCACACCAGTACAACACACTGACTCAGACAATGGTACACATCACCAAGAATAGCAAGAACGGCACGGTACAAGTTGCCGGTATTCCGGTTTTAGAAAGGTTTTAGCAAAGTCGCACACACAACTCCTATCAGAACCTACGCTATTTTTGAATGATATACGGATAACGCAACAATAGATAAACAACTTAATATTTCATAGGACATAACACGTAGAAGCAGTAGGTAAAACATAAACAGCATCACCAGTCACACCAGGGGTACCATAGGGAACCTTTTTCGGATCAAACCACTTTCTTACTATTTATCAGCTACGTCAAGGACATGACCCTATACATTATCAGACTATCGCAGGTGATAGTGCATTGTAATACCCAAAAAAGGTATTTAGCTGATTTCCTGGGGAAAACATTGCTTTCCCAAGTATCAAATTGAATCTAAAATTGAAACTGAACCTTACTTATAACTTTACAGTAGTTCTGAATTAATAAGAGAAAGGTGGTCCTACTGTCATTAAATTTTAATCTTATTATATAAATATGCATCATAATTTGAATACTTTATTATTCATCACCAATCTAACTTAATTCCATTTTGCAGGGATGCGTTTGTTTTGCATTTGCATTAATCGACTTATATTTTGTTACCTGTAATTAATCAGAGTCTTTGATATGTCAATACTTTTGACATGTATGGACAGGTGTCAAGAGGAATCCGGAAGAATTTTACGCTGGCTCATGAACAAATCGAAAATTTGCATATTCAAATGAGATTTGTGCGGATTGACAGCTATAATGGTGTCCCAGACATTTCTATAATTATTTACATATCTAATTAACGAATTAATGCTGTGGCATAATTTACAGATAGGATCATACCAGTTATTAAAAAGGTTTATTATGAGCCTACTTGGTTTATCTACATTTATAATTTTTGTAATTGATTTTCATATGACAGATCACGTGACTTAAACAGACAAAAGGTCAATAGTTGATGTTGTCGGTTTGTAATAGTATATATCGCGACCACAGAAAAATATTACATCATTTAACGATTTTGACGTGGGAACGACATCATATACGATAATTGTACTATACGAAACAATGTAGCTTTGTAATTGATATATATGGTCGAGCCGCACTATATTACATTGACATCATTAAATGATCAAATGCAAAATTTTCCCGAAGACAGTTAATAGCCAAAATTATGCAACCTGTCATTCAACTTAGGTTGAAGTGTATATTGTTAATTAAACAAACGTTTAAACACTAAATTATGTACCATTATTCTTATTACGGTATTTTAATCATTTCTGTTTAAAAAAAAAATAACAGTTATTTTGGCAAAATTAAATCTAAAAATATTATATAATATTCATTTTCTGACATGATGAGAGTACAATTGACACTGGATTTACATAGCACTAGACTGACGTACTGTTAGTAATATTTAAAATGTAGATAGGTACGTGCAATGATTACGTGTTTATTTAACAGCTAGTTCGAGGGATATGTTAATGCCATACAAGGACGCTGCACCTGTAAATTAAAAAATAAGTGTCAGTTCGTACAGAAGTAACATTAAATGATGGAGAAGTGATGCCTAGCTAGGGGGTATGATATTACTTTATAAACTATAAACTCGGTCAGTCGTATACCATAACATATGTCCTTTAATTTGTGCAAAATTTATAAATGATTGTGGTTTTTTTTAATCTGCCGACGTTCGTTATGTGACATCATTAGCATGAAAACATAATTAATGATTTGGTCCATTATAGTAATATACTATTATTATTGTAATGTAAGAGGAGAGGGGAGATGAGGACTGTTCAAACACAGTTGTCCCGAGGTGTCCTTCCAATTACACTTCCACTTCTGCTGAATATCACTATATCGAATTGATTCTGCAGGCCATGTGGTGTTTCCTGTCTCTTTTTAAACACAAAAATAGCAAACACATGCATTGCGGGCAACCACAATAATTGCTCTATGGTCTACGCCCACTTATTCACGCGTGCTCCCCTTTGCTGTAATGTCGTGACTTCAGGTACTCATCACATCATAGATAACATTATCGGAATAAAAAAATTACAAAGTTGCCAAACTCTCAAGGAAAACCACTATCTATATATACACGTATATTATAATCATACATAGTTTTTTCTGTATGTCGATATATATATATCTTTCAAATAGATGTCATAATGAGTAAAAGTTGAAAACTTATAGTGATAACATACCACATCATCGATACACACGTAAACGGTATTTGTTTTCACAAAGTATACTGGTTATCCATTAAATAGAGGATACTTAACGGTTTACCCTTAAAAACCGTCTATTTTAACGAGTATACCAGAATGACGATAAACGTCTTTTCATGCAACAAAAATACAATTACATCATGCCACTGATTACAAAAAGTCAAAACCATGTCCCCTCGGTTTTCCTAATCAGTTTGATGATATACATTTCCAAAGAACTTAGTTATTTTGTAGGAAAGCATGAAATGTTTGTATATTATTTCATTATCAAAGCAAAGTTACAGCACCGTTTACTGAGTCTGATACAATTTTGTTTAGTTGCAAAGGGTTGTAATTAAATGATTCCTTACTTCACTGTTTTCCTTCCCCTTATTTTATCCTGCATATGTGACCACGACCTCACCATTTATATGTTCTATTCCAAAACATTATGACCACAACACCAACAATTATATGTTCTATTCCATCACATTATGACCACAACACCAACAGTTATATGTTCTATTCCAAAACATTATGACCACAATACCAACAATTATATGTTCTATTCCATCACGTTATGACCACAACACCAACAATTATATGTTGTATTCCATCACATGATGACCACAATACCAACAATTATATTTTCTATTCCATCACATTATGACCACAACACCAACATTTATATGTTCTATTCCATCACATGATGACCACAATACCAACAAACATATGTTCTATTCCATCACATTATGACCACAACACCAACAATTATATGTTCTATTCCATCACATTATGACCACAACACCAACAATTATATGTTCTATTCCATCACATTATGACCACAACACCAACAATTATATGTTCTATTCCATCACATTATGACCACAACACCAACAATTATATGTTCTATTCCATCACATTATGACCACAACACCAACAATTATATGTTCTATTCCATCACATTATGACCACAACACCAACAATTATATGTTCTATTCCATCACATTATGACCACAACACCAACAATTATATGTTCTATTCCATCACATTATGACCACAACACCAACAATTATATGTTCTATTCCATCACATTATGACCACAACACCAACAATTATATGTTCTATTCCATCACATTATGACCACAACACCAACAATTATATGTTCTATTCCATCACATTATGACCACAACACCAACAATTATATGTTCTATTCCATCACATTATGACCACAACACCAACAATTATATGTTCTATTCCATCACATTATGACCACAACACCAACAATTATATGTTCTATTCCATCACATTATGACCACAACACCAACAATTATATGTTCTATTCCATCACATTATGACCACAACACCAACAATTATATGTTCTATTCCATCACATTATGACCACAACACCAACAATTATATGTTCTATTCCAACACATTATGACCACAACACCAACAATTATATGTTCTATTCCAACACATTATGACCACAACACCAACATGTATATGTTCTATTCTAACACATTATGACCACAAACCCAACAATTATATGTTCTATTCCAACACATTATGACCACCACACCAACAATTATATGTTCTATTCTAACACATTATCACCACAACACAAATAATCATATGTTCTATTCCAACACATTATGACCACAACACCAACATGTATATGTTCTATTCTAACACATTATGACCACAAACCCAACAATTATATGTTCTATTCCAACACATTATGACCACAAATCCAACAATTATATGTTCTATTCCAACACATTATGACCAACACACCAACAATTACATGTTCTATTCTAACACATTATGAACACAACACCAACAATTATATGTTCTATTCCAACACATTATGACCAACACACCAACAATTACATGTTCTATTCTAACACATTATGAACACAACACCAACAATTATATGTTCTATTCCAACACATTATGACCACAAATCCAACAATTATATGTTCTATTCCAACACATTATGACCACCAATCCAACAATTATATGTTCTATTCCAACACATTATGACCACAACACCAACAATTATATGTTCTATTCCATCACATTATGACCTCAACACCAACAACTACATGTTATATTCCAACACATTATGATCAACACACCAACAATTATATGTTCTATTCCAACACATTATGACCACAACCCCAACATGTATATGTTCTATTCCATCACATGATGGCCACAATACCAACAATTATATGTTCTATTCCATCAAATTATGACCTCAACACCAACAACTACATGTTCTATTCCAACACATTATGACCACAACACCAACAATTATATGTTCTATTCTAATACATTATGACCACAAACCCAACAATTATATGTTCTATTCCAACACAAACATGTATATGTTCTATTCCATCACATGATGACCACAATACCAACAATTAAATGTTCTATTCCAACACATTATGACCACAACACCAACAATTATATGTTCTATTTCAACACATTATGATCACAACACCAACAATTATATGTTCTATTCCAACACATTATGACCAACACACCAACAAGTATATGTTCTATTCCAACACATTATGACCACAACACCAACAATTATATGTTCTATTCCAACACATTATGACCACAACACCAACAAGTATATGTTCTATTCCAACACATTATGACCACAACACCAACAATTATATGTTCTATTCCAACACATTATGACCACAACACCAACAAGTATATGTTCTATTTCAACACATTATGATCACAACACCAACAATTGTATGTTCTATTCCAACACATTATGACCACAACACCAACAATTTTATGTTCTGTTCCAACACATTTTGATCACAACACCAACAATTATATGTTCTATTCCAACACATTATGACCACAATACCAACAATTATATGTTCTATTCCAACACATTATGACCAACACACCAACAATTATATGTTCTATTCGCAATTTCACCAAATAAGGCAACTTTATTTCTAATTCTACCCGATATGTCAGTGAATTTATTGATACTCTGCTATTACAGTCATTTCTTTGTTTTTTTCACTACATCAATTGGCCATTTAGAATAAATCGCTCACTGTTTACTCGCACTTATTATAATCTTTATTCGTTTTACACCATATCTTTCTCCATTCCATTATCTCTCCTTCTTTCAGTTATGTTTGTTTTGCCTTGTCTGTTCTTTCTTTTATGATTTTTAGATATTTAGTTCCATCTGCTTGTGCTTGTTATAAAAGCAACAAATATTAAAAGCATCAATTTAATTAAGTATCAGTGGTTTCGTTTTACAAATGTCCTTTACATTAATTGACAGAATTAATAAATCTGTATATGGAAATATTCTGCTTCAAAAATTCTTAATAAGCGTAATCTGATTAACTACATTCTGCATTAGTTTTACATAGTAGGCACATGTAGTATGCATTATGCTTACATAATTTGAGTATTATAAATGTTCTGTGAAGTTATAAAAATGGCAAAAGTCATAATTACAAAATTATCATTTGTATTGTATAAATTGGATAGGTTTGATATGAAACAGTCTGTCTGTTCATGAATCATAGAAGGATGAAGTTGTCGTCATATTTCACGATATTCACACCATAATGACATGTAAGTTATGACACACGGATCATAGTGCAAACCATATGGAAATTGCAAGTAATTAGCGTGTCGCTGTTAACCGTTTGTATGAAGCACTGTTAGTCCATTAATACAAATTATCGAAAATTCCTCTTTGTTTAAAACGCACACGTGATTGGTAGAGTTAAACTATCAGTTGTACACTAAACAGATAAAGAAAATTCTTGGAGAATTACTGATATTTACAAAATAAAAGGTATAACAAATAAAAAAAAAATGGATAATAGAGGTATGCTAACAAAGCTTTCTGTGTGTGGACACAGATATTAACATATATGATTATATATGATGTCTAATTAATACCACATTTAATTAACAGTTTTCTGGTTAATACACACTTCATGTTTTTTGTTAATGGTCTTTGTCTAATTTTTAATACATTAATTTCTCTCATTACACAACTATTTACATATTTTGCGACACATTATTGCAAAACAAGTCGATTTTAAGTGAAAATTTGCAAAGATTCATGATTACATAGCCACCGCTATGAGGCTTTCAGATTAGTTAGTGCACATATTCTATTGCCTTTATGAAATTAAAAGATTTTATAACTTTAACATCAGGACAATAGATGTCTGTATGGTAATTACGAAACGTATATAGTGTGCCTTGATCATTGTCACTTTGGATAGCAAATACAAATGTCTTCTTTTTGTTGGAATTTACTATTACCGTAACTACCTTCGTGAGTTAAACTTTTCACAGTTTGATGATTATTTGGCTGGCTGTATGCGTCCACAGCAGAGTGTATACCGTTAATAAATTAACAAACATAAAAGCATGCTCCCTCATATATGCATGGTGCGACATATCTGCCCATATATTTGGGTTACAGTGATAACCATGAGATGACGGGTCCCGAGTGTCTTTTGTGCCCTTGGTTTTTGGAATTTCTTCTGTGCAGATGATGTCTCGGCCCAATTCAGTTTATTAATTAATGGTCAGACTCGGGAAGGTGACAATTTGTTTTCCCCACAAAATGTTGATATACTGAAACATAACCGTAATATCTATTTCAAATACATATTTAAATGAACTCAGCATATGTCTGTTTAAAGTAGTCAATTGTTTCAAATTTTCCTAAAATGAAGTCATGCACATAGGTTTCTAAATAAGTGAGTTTTCATGAGTAATAACAATAATTCGGAATGTGTATGTTTTAAATATAATGTATTTAATTGATTTATTTAAATTTTAAAAGTAATGAATTACGACCCCTTCAAAAGAAATTAAAGCGTAATAAAGCATGTCTTAATTCTTTGATTTGTATATTTTGCGGTGTCATAATTTTATTTAGTGACGAGTAAAATATATCATTTTCCTGTTCATAAATGAAATATTTGACACGCGTTATGCATTTATATGACATCTGATAGCACTGTAATAATGTCTAGAGGCATACCTGCTCCGAAACAGGTCGCTCCAGTACTCTCTCCCGGGGTGAGAAATATCTATATATAACATCTCATTGGTTTAATATCGTGTAAGAGACAGCTAATTTGTACACCTAGGTCATGCCACCAGCACGTCATGTTTAAAGTAGGTAGAAAGATAAAAAGAAGTGTCGTGTTCGTGTATTTAAGTGTTTATATCCTATATGGTATTTTGGATCTTCTATCAGTGACATAGTCCTTTTCGAAATTTCTGGCAAATTTATGGCAAAATTATTCTATGTGGAAGCACAATATTTGAACTGTTTGTACTAACGACCGAATACAGTATGAATAAGACCAGTCTTAGTGTGGCACTCATACTAACTGTGCTGCGGAGCGATGTACTTTTGATAACACTTTATGTGTCTCCAAGTCCATTACATCCAGACTCCAGTCGACGTTTTTATAACCCCTGACATGGGGATAATTACCAAATATGATTAGCCTTGTTATGAATACTTGTCTGTCAAAACACTCACCGTTGTTATTCAAAAGTAGCATTTGCACAAAAGCTGTATCATATATGATATACAAGTATTTTAGTTTTCCGTATGCAGTACCTATCAAACATATCACTTTTAACCGTTTCTATTGCAGTTAACATATTATTTATGCAACATTTGTTGTTCCCCAAGCATATACGCAACTGTGGTTATGCGATTAATGATGTTGAGTAGACGTGCCAAGAGAAGTATGTAAATACAGCCCTTCTGTTGTCTGACCGACTGTCTGACACTTCCTAGACTACTACTATGATCGGGCCTCCCTTTTACTATACAGTAGTTATTATATGTATTCAGATTAATTATGATTTCGTTCATTATTGTCGTGAAAATTACTGGACAGTGACCTTGTTATGTACTTTTGATACAATGATATTTTTATGAATGTACAAGTGGGTAACTAAATTATTCTCATCCTAAACGACTGGAAAAACAGTATCCTGCTAATATTTGGTTGGATTCTGCTTTTTTTGTTTTTATTCTGTATGAAAACCTGCAAACAATTTGCAAAACTGACACACAACACGTTAGATGTTTGTTAAACCCACAACGACAAACATTATAATAATATACAGTAATAATAAACAGCATTTATATAGCGCCCTATATAATTTGTAAAATTACTCTAAGGCGCTTATTTAAGTCTGTTATAACTGCCGGTAAACTTGACATGCATTTTCTATATCTAAAATATCAAGCAGTTATAAGATTTGGTTAGGTTTTCATACGCATGATGTATTAAATGTTTCTTACCTGGCATGTCAAGATGTTTGTACAAGCATGCGCCGAAAATCAGTAAAAAGGAAGTTATCACTTTCACATTAGTAAAATGCAACAACGGTAATGTATAGTTAAAGGCAACAGTGATCGGGGGTAGGTATAGCGAGATGAATAGAAAGGTGATATTTAACAGTAAATAGTGATGTGATATTACGCGCTAACTAGAGAGATGAAATATAGCAATAGATATAAAAAGGTGATATGTAACGGGATGAGTGGAGAGGTGACATAACGAGGGCATTAAAAGATGGTAAGTAACAGTAGTAGTAGCGAGGTGATATGTTATAATAGAGCGGTGATATGTAACAATAGAGAGGTGATATGTAACAATAGAGAGGTGATATGTAACAACAGAGAGGTGATAAGTAACAATTGAGAAGTAATATGCAACAATAGAAAGGTCATATGTAACGATGAATAGAGAGGTCATATGTAACAATGAATAGAGAGGTGATATGTAACAATAGATAGGTGATATGTAACAATAGAGAGGGAATATGTAACGATGAATAGAGAAGTGATATGTAACAATAGAGAGGTGATATGTCACAATAGAGAGGTGATATGTAACGATTAATAGAGAGGTGATATGTAACAATAGATAGGTGATATGTAACAATAGAGAGGTGATATGTAACTATGAATAGAGAAGTGATATGTAACAATAGAGAGGTGATATGTAACAATAGAGAGGTGATATGTAACAAAAGAGAGGTGATATGTAACAATAGAAAGGTGATATGTAACAATAGAGAGATGATATGTAACAATAGAGAGGTGATATGTAACAATAGAGAGGTGATATGTAACGATAGAGAGGTGATATGTAACAATAGAGAAGTAATATGTAACAATAGAGAGGTGATATGTTACAATGAATAGAGAGGTGCTATGTAACAATGAATAGAGAGGTGATATGTAACAATAGAGAGGTGATATGTAACAATAGAGAGGTCATATGTAACGATGAATAGAAAGGTGATATGTAACAATGAATAGAGAGGTCATATGTAGCGGGCAGTAGACAGGCGATGTGTGACAGTGATTATGGAAAGGTAATATATAGCAAGGGGATACAGGTGATGTGAAGCACTAAACAATGTATAAACAATAGAATGTAAGAGGTATCACCTCTTACTCCGGCGAGACACAAACATGTCCGATATGAAATACTTAATGTGGCGAACATGTCTCTGATTTGAGGACATACAACTTTTTTTCTAAATCTTTCCCAGGAAGTAAATCAAAACGTCGTTGTAAATGTCAGTTTTGAAACGAGAGATAACCAAATAGTATTCAGCCGTCAACATAATACTAACAACTAGTACCGTTCGTCTCAAGGAAGTATAACTCATTTACTCGAGTATCCTGGTAATATTTTACTGAATTCCTCCCCATTTCAGTATATCATGGATTTTTTTCTGATGTCTTATTTTCAAATATTTGGGAGTGTCTAGAATTGCTTCTGTATAAATTGTTGCACTACCATCTAAGATAGGAGGCGGATGAAAAATGACCAGTTATTATTTAGGTTCATCATATATCGTTGGTTGGTCTTAATGCTCCGTTATTGTACAAAACAAGTTTTATCATTACAAAGTCCGCTTAAACACCGCTCTCCATACGTTGTAATATATCCACGAGTATACAATGATTGATATAGACAATGTACAACTTCTCATTTGCACACGATAAGGCAACGTAAAAGTACATTTTCATTACAATGTATAATTATTAAGGCTCATAAAGTTAGTATGAATTGATATGGAGAATAACATATATACAATTTTTAAAACATTTGCATAAATTTGTATATGTATGATTCATCTACTCATTATCGAATAAAGCTCTTGTAGTTTCCTTGTTACATTAGCCTGTATCCTGTGAAAAGATAATAATAATAATAATATACAGCATTTATATAGCGCCCTGAGAATCAGGATGATAAGGGAAATGCCCTTTTCATAACTATTTTCAAATTATTCAGCATTTCTGCATTATAAGACGAAATATATCTCCTGATAAATAATGAGTGTGGTTGATAAAACAGATTATTACTTTTAAATTATTGTGACACGGGACGTTTATGAATAAAAACACTATTGTCCTCCACCGAATTCACCATATTCATAATTACACAGTGAGGCAGTTAGTGTCATTAGCATACAGTGTCTTATAGTGGACGTGCCCATGTTCATAGTAATATAAATCGTATAGCTGAAATATGTGTGTTCTTCTATGAACATCTATAAAAAAGCATATTACCATGTAGATAAGATTCTGTTGATAATGAATTTGTCAACCATTTATATTAACGTTAAAAATGATGAGTGAATGGTATTTTGTTTTGGTCTTTAGTGTTCTTTTAATTGTGTCTTTATGCTGTAATTGATTTGATTCTTATACAGTTATTTGTGATGTTCACTAGTAATTCATCTGATGAAATGGTTTTCCGTTCTGTTTTAATTTGAATTTAACCTTTTTGGCCTTAAGCATCATCGATGAGTATTAGAAGAATGAAACAGCTGTATTGGGCCATGTTATTCAAATGTTGATTCTGTATCTATTGCGAAATGTTTTAGGTGCACTCGTAGGTGAGGGTGTCTCACTTTCATCTTTGTAAATGCATGGTTTTGTTGTCCTCCATCATGATGTATGAAATTAAAGGTTACAATAGGTAAGATTTTCAATAAACGTGACGTAACGGAGTTTATTGTGACGTCATCGATTACTCATTATCCCATGAACGTATGTCCATTTATGGTAAATAATTATATAGTTAGCCATGATGACGACAACGATTTTGCTAAAAACTCTCGATGATATAGAAAAATAAAATCTTTTGTAGGAGAAATAATATCAGTTCCATGCTTATACAATAATTTAAGCTATATATTATATCAAGTAA
Source organism: Mizuhopecten yessoensis (assembly GCF_002113885.1). Classification (NCBI taxonomy): domain Eukaryota; kingdom Metazoa; phylum Mollusca; class Bivalvia; order Pectinida; family Pectinidae; genus Mizuhopecten; species Mizuhopecten yessoensis. Next base: position 225,031 of record NW_018403686.1, on the reverse strand, counting down.
AGTAATTAAAAATATTATACACACATATGTATGTCACTTACCTGTCTGATAGAAAGATAGCCCCTCCAAAACTGACTTAAACTGAAGTTTTGATGGTTTTGATGGTGCCATATACAGTGAAAAGTTGATTATTTCTGAACAAATGCCCTTCTTCATAAATAAAACGGTCACCGTATTAGCGATGCTAATTAGTCAAATAAACGTTTAATGTCATCCATAAATGCTGGAGACTCGGCAAACAAAGGCTTGCTATTAACAGTACAGTCAGAATGGAACCAAGTCAAAAAGAGGGAATTAATTTGTTAAATCATCATAAAATGTGTAACTTGCGAAACAGAAGACATCATAATTTGTTTTCCGATCGATTTAAGAATATGGTGTTTTGCTGTAGTGGCGGTATCAGTATGCTTATGTTCTAGAATAAAGCAAAAATAATACAAATATAATTTGGCACAAAAAAAACTCTCATTTCTGGCGACCACAAAACTTTTCTCGAAACCCACATGGAATCCCGCACCTCAGGCATGCTGGGTTTTACCAAGGTTAATCCTTGATAACTCATCCTTTAACAAACTACAATTATGGCTTAGTTTTGTATGTAATATAGAATATATTTAGAAAGTAGATAGAATTGGAGTTAGATAACCTATGTTAAGATTAGTGCAAATATATGAAAAAAGTGCCTCTTTTTTTAATTTGTACCTATAAATATAAAACTCTTTTGTAGTTGACACATTTATATAAAATGCATAAAATAGTATGATAAATATTTTTGAAATTCATATTTATGTAAGATTTAAGTAAAATAAAATCGTAAATTCATAAATATATTAATCTGTAGAATGATTTCAACACCGTTATATATATTGTAACTATTTTCAGCATATTTTCCCACTACACCGTTATATATATTGTAACTATTTTCAACACATTTTCCCACTACACTGTTATATATATTGTAACTTTTCCAACCCATTTTCTTAACTGTTACATTCAACTATCATTATGATTTGACCTGTCGTGCTTTTTTACAAAGATGATGTTGTTAATGTCATTTGTCATTGACATCATTTCCGAGATTGAACCCAAGGTCACACACATCATAATCATGTTACTACGTCGGAAATATAAATCCCTAGCTCTTATCATGATGAAACGAATCAATCATCCAGAAAAAAGCATCACCGCCGAAAAAAACAGCAATTAACGCTAAAATAAAGAGAAAGTTAAACCAGACAGTTAAGAGGTAAAAGTGACAAAAAATGAATTACTTTTCTACAGTGGCGAATTTTTTGACACACAAAATCGACCCTGAGTTTTCGAAACCGAAGAAAAAGAATAAGTCCTTCCTTCATGTTATGGTTTAGGAAGTTACATACGGTGTCAAATAGAAATTTGAGAAATTAAACCAGCATTGTATTGCCATTAAAGTTATAGTACAACCATCATACTAGTAACTTGCATTGCTATCAACAAAGTATTGTGTATCATTTTTAAAGTTCGACAATATTGTATTAATGAAGTGATGGAAAGCGTCATGATTATCGTTGGAGTATCAAATGTATATACACTCTCCATATAAATTGTGAGTACAAACAAACTAAGACATCAGAACAAGAAATATCCTTTTAAAAAAGATGAACGTCGGAGAGAATATAGTGCCTTATATAATCTAATTGGAAGGATTAAAAATGTACGAAATTAATGCTAAAGACGATTGTTTTTGTTATATTTGACTATCATTGACATTGTTATTGTTAAACAGTGTACATACGTACTTATATGTATTCATGAGGAAACGCTGTTCAGTTGTGGTACTTTTGTCCAGTTCATTGTCGTTAGGATACGCAATAATGTAATCAATCCCATTACTGATCCACATTTGCTATGCTATACGGCCATGTCATAAGAAGGGTGATACACGGTGGTAATAAAGCCTTAAGATGCCGCCATGGGACTTACCATGCATCTTATTAACTACATTTTTGTTCTGATGAGTTTTAATGTTTTCACTTTTAATTGGCTTTGAAATGTTTATTTCATCATTAATATTTTCATTGAATTAAAAACTGTTTATTATTAAAAACAATAAGCTGGAACAACTGTGCGCTGCGCGGAACGACAACGCTTTAATTGATGTTCTTAGGTATTGACAACTGATAACACATAATTGTGTTTGATTTTTCAAAATTATTATTGTTATATGATAAATAGAGTCTAACATTAAGGCTCGTGTCATATCAAATTATTGAACTTGTTTAATGAATTTAATTTGACAAGGACACTCATGTACGATCCTCTATTTATACTTTAAAAAAAATATTAATCAAATATATTCTAGTAATCTATTCAATCTCAAAGTTATAAATGATGTCCATCATTAACATATATCCATATCAGCTAAGGATAATAATTGATACGTGAGACAGATGCTGGTTTCAATTAGTTCCGTACCAAAAAAAAGAGAATAAGACTTAACCGTCATTTATATTTTCAAAAGTAGAAATATAAAACGAAACGTTTTCAGGAAGGAAAAAGAAACATCTTTTTGAGGAATCGAACTGGTCACCGCTAAATCACCTAGCTTTTCCACAGTTCTGTTATGGGTATGGACCTAAATAGATTTATTAATTACAGAAGATGGACGCAATACGTCAAGAGGTCACTTTTTATTGTAAACTCCATTTGAACTATGACGTACTGTACCAAATATGGATAAATAACATTTAGTTATAATAAAGTAGTGTTCGATAACTTAGGCCAGATTAAACAAAAGTATAGTGATTTATCGGAATACCGTTCATACATTCCTGTTCAGTATAAAAAGTATTTCCTCCTCAAACTTTTAAGTTTCCATTATTTTTACATATTTTAAATGCAATCGTTCCGTTAAATTTTTGCATTCAAAATTTAACATTATTTGTCACAGTAAATCCTGCGAGTTAAAACCAGCCAATCCGAATAGAGGATTTTAAGAACGGAAATAGTCGTGATTTAATTAGCCTAGTGCTTATCACGGGGAGGAAATGTTGTCCGAACAGTCGTAGACAAAACGTAATACAACCTTTCCTAGCCGCATATAGCATAACCTGTAACAAAGAGTGTATGGTCAAGTCCATCACCTAAAATATTTCACTTGTGTATTAACTGCACACGTGGAAAGGCAGATGCTTGCTATTCTACGATTCAGATTCAGATTATTCTATTTCTCGTGTAATACACATCGGATAGTAGACATACAATGGAATACAAATATAATAGAGTATGCAACAATATACATGCAGGTTGTTCAACTAAAATTGGACATTAAACGCATACACCATTGCAAGGCGCGATAAAGCTTACAACCCTTCGAAATGACATTTTTATTTGTAGTATCATATCAACAAGGAAATCGCGATCACAAAATTGAAAAATACTGAAATACATCATATAATACATAATCCTGCAAAAACAAAGGGTAAATAGGTATGTCTTTTGTGCATATTTGCATCTCTTAATATAAAACCCTCGATCTCATGAAGTTCAGAAGGTCATAGAAATATGTTCTCCTCAGTACATCAATCAGAATGAACAAACAGGTATAATTATCTACCTAAAAAGCTCATTTACCTAATATAATCACGAGTCTATATGCATAAATAATTATCACTTGTCAAGAAAATTTATCCTCATAAATATTCAGAAGCAATTACTCTTGAAACTCATTCAATTTTCTGCATGGGTGGTTTGGTAATGAGTCATGTATACATTGATCGTGTTTTGAATGTAATGGTTAAACAATATAATTTGATTGTCTTATATCACGTCTGTTGACAATTATTGTAAGAAGCCTGCGTCCAATTAAATATAATCTTAACGGTGAGATTTGCATTGCAATTACAAGTAGATTTACGTCGTATTTAAATAATTAAATGTAAATATTGCATTTTTAAATTTTGAAAATAATTTCTAAAACAATAATGACATTGTTCTGGTATTGTATCATACAAATCCTTTTAATTTCCAGTGAAAGTATTTTCGAGAAATTACATTGAAATGTGGGAAACAATATTCATATTAAATAAGAATAATTGAAAATTACATAAATGTATACACGGGTCATAATGTATTTCGTCGTGTTTAGTCAGGTAATTGTTAAAGTCTGAACGACCCATTAGAACATTGAGTTCACACAGGGCAACACAGTAGAAATGGTATAAACGAAAGGTGTGGAAAGAAAGGTATCATTGAATAAAAAACACAAAAAAAACCACACAAAAAATCAATCAAACAATGCAAAACAAAACAAAACAAAAACATAAATAGATTTAAAAAAAATAAAAAGCAATAACAGAAAAATGTAGTAAAGGAAATGATAACTGTTCCTACTATTACAATGTGTACTGTAGGTAAGTTGTTGGGTTTTAATACCATGTTAAGTAGGTGTTATACATCATAAGACACGCAGTGGTAGGTCTTTGTAGCTGAGTAAATCTTTTACGGGAAACTGCATGGCCAAACTTTCGAGATTAATATTTCTTGAGAGCCTTGAATTTGTAAAGCTTGATTTTATCAAAGATATTTTAAGAAGGAATAATTGACTTTTTATGAAACATGTGGGAAAAAAAGAAGACGTTTGCGATATAAATCTGTACATAAAGATGACATATACCAATCATAAAAGGAAAACTTGACTTGAAATGGTTTACCTTAAAAAACAAGAGAGTCACGAACTTTAAACATCATAAAAAACACAATTCGAAATCGAAATTGATAACTGTAGGGCAAAATATATGTACCAATGAAAAATTGAAAACGAGACCGTAAACAAATACAAGGAGACCAGGAATTCCGCAAGGCTAATGTCTTATTCTTCTCCGACGACGACTTTCATGTTAATCTAGGTCAAATCAAACCTATGTCACGTCCCAAAGCGAAAACTGGCGTAGTGACACTGAAACAACAAAGAACACTAATGATCATAATTAAAACTTGAGTTTTTCATGTTTGATCTTGATGGCGACCATTTCATGTCGTGAATCTGAACCCCCAGTTAACGCACTTTTGATAAAGCAGAAAGCAACGGCCAATCGTCGACACTAAGTAAAACACAAAGTGGCGTATAAAGCGACACCATAGAGAGCACATCCATATCTGGAGTCGTGACTGAGGTCGACTCATACTATCTGTGTAGAGGAGTTATGAAAGTATTGCTCCAAATTATTATTGTTAATGAAAATCACACATAGCCAATGTTTATCTAAGGTGACCTTGTAAGGAATCTTAATAAATATATGCTGTGTATCAATCGTACAAAGTGCCATAACACATTTAACTGAACGGCATTACAAAGACACGAAATATCTTTCAAAATGAATAAACAAATAAGTAAATAACAGCAGAATGTTGTGAAGGAAAATATAGTTTATTGTTATAAATTTTAATGCACATAATTGTTTTGGTTTCTTAAATCCAATCTGATGTAGGGTCAAGCCCCATAAGATTTTGCAGTGGAATAGGATCGACAATATATTAGTTACACAAGAAGACTCGACTATGTGTTGCGCACCAGGTCACAACTGTATACTGTAGTATTTAAAATGAAAACACCTAATAGTTCCGTATTTACACGGATCAATAAGCCAGTTCGAATTGTATACCATTTAAATACAGCAAGACCCTTTACAAGACTGGGAATTTCAGAGAAATAGATAAGTTGAAACATACCACAGAATAAACAACACTCAATCCATACAAGGTTTAACCGCCATGTAGCAAAAGTGCACAATAATATTGTTTCCTAAAACATAAGATTGCAAGGTTTACAAGAGGTAGACCATTTTTTCATACATGGCAGTTTTTATTTTTACCAAACAAATTATAAAACAAATTATAACAAATTTTCCCAAAAAGAGATGCATTTAACTAACTCTCAGATATAAAATGGCTTTTGCCGCTCAAGATATACTTACATGGCCAGTAACAAATCCCTGTGTGTTTGCTACCTGTGGGTTAGGGAGCACACCTGCAAATAGAAAATAGGTATATGCTTGTCTAAGTACTCTATCAAATATATTTTTATTTTGTTAACAACATCTTCAATAAGATTCCTCAGTTTGGAAATATGTCAAATCAAAGTTTTACTTCATACACAAACAATGTACGTATTAAATTGTATGGCAAAGTTTCAAGACTGAATGGTCCCTTTGAAACGTTGCTACACATGCCAACATTGTTTGTGTAATAATGTAAAACTTTGATATTTCATTAGCAACATTTTGAGTACAAAGCGTTTATGCTAAATGAGAGGATCACAGAATATGGGACACGTCCTGAACTGCGGATACCTGTCGGCAGACCAATCGTGATAAAAAGTACCAAAGCAATTTCACCTTGGATTTTGACACTGCTACTGACAACAATGAAGAATGTCGGACAAAGCATTAACATACAATTTGCGCATGACAAGGAAGAGACATTCGGCGTTGATTCAAAACGAGACGACGAAGACATGTTCTGTTTCGAGAATTGGACACCTTTAGCCATTGCTAACGTAAAGGTCATTGACTTTCCTCCGACTACGCACCGCGACATTGCTTTAACTTTAAGGATGGGTGTATGCTAATACTTTTCAATAACATTCATGAAAACACTATATCCGGCCTTTACGAACAGTTCGGTTGTATCAGAGTAGCTTATCACCAAGCTGCTTTAGTTGAAAACGGAAGAATTTGTTAGGAAGCAAACAAAGCAAAATAGATTTTTTAAACTAAATGTGTCATTTTCTACAAGTTCAAAAAATTACGAAAAATTGTTTTCTAAGCAATGAAAAGAAGGTTTGGCTTACACTGATTAATAAAACATACGTAGTTGGTGTCCGTCATTCCTTCGGTGACTGTATCTGTTGATGATTCAAAGACAATCTGGCCAGAACTGCAGTAAAGGGGCCCACGTCTTGGTCGTTTAGGTAACTTTTATAAGAAAATGTACAGGGATAATTTGTAGACTTAGATGTTTTCTGGTTCGTGACAACGTAATAGGTACGTCTTTTATGATGACATCTGCCTTAGATAGTGTCCGAGGTTGGGTAAATTCGAGTCATCGAAGACTATTAACTTAGAATAAAGACATCTGACTATAAATAACATCGAAAATCAAAAGGCACCACTTTATTTAGTATGCAATGTTTATGAGCATAATGTATGGACATGCTTTTATTTCAAATAACTCATTGGAAGAAATGTAAATTATTTATATTTAAACAGAATTTATCATATATGTAAGATATTTATTTTGTCATAAATGTGCTACTAGTATTTAAGATCTGCGCGTTAACAAGATACGTTGTATGCTGATTGAGAGTGGTCATGGATTGGTGGAAGTCGTGGATTAAGATTTGAGATGGTAATTCGTGCTCATTCTTAAAATCGAAAGGAGGTTTTCAAGGAAACGGACCGGTTAGTGACGTCATGTCAAACTGTATCCTGTTTTAGTGCAACCATATGCATTTATGTACATATATGTATTTTCCGGTTCATAAGTTATTTTATTTGCAAACCCTTTTGCCATAAAACCATAAACTGCAACGTATTCCTTTACTATTAAAAATACGTTTTCCCAAATTTACCATATATTTTATTCTTATAACTGGCGTATAAGACTTGTTCCTCAAAATTAACGCATAAAATTAAATGCGAAGACAACTTTTTACCATTTTTGAAGGTTCTCTCTCAGTATTGAAAGTCAAAAAAGCGTCCTTGAAATGTTTTTTATTATACGTGCTTACGCACGATAGGCCGACTCGTGATGTATTCTTTGATCAAACTGCAGTGCGAAGATTTATTTCAATACCTTACAGAGACACTAAAAATCTACCCTAATTCTGCGCGGCAATATTTTGCTGAACATGTTACATTTTGGTAACAAAAGAAAGGAATTCCTCACCTCAAATAGGACAGCCCGGTCTTGAAGTTAAGACCCTAAGACAAACAGTCACGACACCAGATGTGTCGTCGGTCAGTATAGACAACAACCGATGAAATGTCTGTACAACGAACAGATGTAAACCAGATGATCCGGAGAGGTAACTGTTTCCTGAACCACTTGTGGTACACGTCATTATATCCTCTGACGAATACAGGTAAATATATAACGGTTTAAGGTAATAGGATTGTGTCAACATTTTTCAGTAGAATTTCTTAAAATTTTGTAGTTATATTGCTTTAAAGTAAAGAAAATTTTCTGCCTCAAAAAAATTATAGGTTGTCAGAATTTTAAGGATTTTAAACGGAAATTTATGTAAAAAGGAGTGAATTTTGAAAAATAAATGAAAGAAACAATTTTAAATAATATCAATAAAAATGGTACGGACATAGATTAGTATTGCATTAATGTATATCAATTTAATAAATGCTGTAATTTTGTAAAATTAATCATCTATAAACGATTAAAAATTGACATTTTATTATAAAACCATGTACACATAGTAATTGCATGTAAAGAGTTATCTTTCTTGAAAAACTTCACAGTAGTGAATTAGGTAGCCGGTTTCCTGAAGTACAGAAAAATGGACACATGCGACTCTTTGATAAAAAAAACCCACCTGAATTAATGCCTGGATTGCTTTGAAATACTCAATATTGAGAGGACACACTGTTCTGTCAATAATAAACATACAATATTCATCAGTTTAATATTAAACATTAGAATATGCGGAAATTGTGATACAGTCTCCCTACATTGGATTTTCAACTAGGGATGTACTTCCTATTTCCGTTTATCAATACACTCCTATGACCTTAACACACCATGAAGATTCAATCAGTTTACACAATATCCGATAATCAGACATCTGGGGTGATGACGATCGTAAATAAAATAGAATATTGTGTTATGTCATGCTTGTGCGGGCAATAATCTGAAATATTCCCCTACGGTGTTTGAAACAAACGAAAAGTACTTAACATCGAGCCGTCGGCTGAGGACAACGTTCTTTTGGTTTGTCCAAACACCAATTGGGAATATCTTTTTCAGAATATTGACCGCACAAAAGTATTTGATTACCTGATTTTTACCAAGTTTGATTCATGGCCAAATATCGATTTTGTGATTTTGAAATTCAAATATTAATAATATCGATCAATCTGTTCTTTTGAAGATTCTCCCATAGCTCGGTATGTACTTTCTGAAAATGTGTTCTTTCTTCTCCATATCATCTCATAATAATTTGCACATGTATACCATGCAAACGGTACCTGCATAATGTCCGGTTTGCCACTTTGAAATTAAAGTCTTCTGAACGCTTATGTTAATGACCTGGACGTCATCATCACGCGATTTACTAATAATGATATCTGACTGGACAATATACTTTGAACTAATGCCTAGTAGGAGTGAATAAATAAAACTTTGGTAATAGCGGAACTGCCCAATATATCGCGACGAACAAAAAATATATATACCATTAGGTAAAAAAAGCATATGCCACAGCGTTAAAAGCAGGAGAAAAATATACAGCAGCGTCAACACGCAATGGTAAAATATACCGAAGCATTGCAAAAATATACCGCATCGTCAACAAAGGACACCAATACCAGTGTGACAGAATATAATGACAAAATATAACAGTGTTCACATGTAAAAAATATATCACAACATTAATACGCAATGACAAAATATACCACAACGTCAGTACGCATGGACAAAATATACCACAACGTTAGTACGCAAGGACAAAATAAACAACACTGAAAGTCAGCAGGAAAAAATGTACCACAACGTTAGCACCCAAAGACAAAATATACCACAACGTTAGCATCCAAAGACAAAATATACTACAATGTTAGCACCCGAAGACAAAATAAATCACAACGTTAGCACCCGAAGACAAAATAAACCACAACGTAGCACCAAAAGACAAAATATACCACATTGTTAGCACCCAAAGACAAAATATACCACAGCGTTAGTACGCAATGACACAATATACCACAACGTTAGCACCCAAGGACAAAATATACCACTACGTTAGCACGCAATGACGAAATATACCACTACGTTAATACGCAAGGACAAAATAAACAACAACTTTAGTGCGCAAAATCTAAGACAAAGAAAACACGCAAAAAAAATATATCGTATTGTCCAAAATGAAGGACAAAATATATAATAGGCGGCAACACATACATGAAATCTGTCTGAGTGCTACTGTATCTTTGTTCGTTTGAAATGTATATATGAATTATATACTGACAGAAGTTCCAAATCTTTCGCAAATAAACGGATGATTCCCTACGCTTACGTCATGGTTCTTATTGTTGTTGACCCTATTTAGCTTGAGACTTGCGTTAAGTTTTACTGGCGATGTCTCAAGTACAAACCTTAAACTTCGACAACTATCGATAATCACGATATGCCAAGGCAATCCCCATTACACCGTAGTGTTTTATTTCCGTTCCAATTCACTTTCGTTCACAAACGTTTTTTTCATATCCAATATCATTAACATCGAAAGGGTGTTTTCGACTAAGCGAACGTGTTATTGATATCATGATATCACTCTGCATTCATCCTGAATAACGTTTCCTTTTTTAAACATACACAATAATATTTCCCTGTTCATAAGTCATCTGATATATAAAATGTTTGACAGCAATCTATAAATACAGCTGATTTTTTTAACATATGTACTTTTCTTTTATCGAAAAGTATAGCGTAGTTATAGATTCACAACAAAATTCCACCGTTTTGAATCAGACGGATGCAAATTAATTTACTCAAAAATGAGATACAAACAGATTTAATTAGAATTTAAATTAAACAATAATGTATGTTTCCTTATGGATAATTGGTTCATGTAAGAACAAATTGAACATACACTTACTTCCTCAACCTGAAACTTGAACTCTGTCTTTGACGCTAACCTATCCACATAAGGATTATGTATAAGTGTTTGTGCATGAGATATAAATCAAAAATGTTAATGTCCCGTATATATTTGATAATTCCAAGAAAAAGAAAAAAAAAAGAAAAAAAAAAGCAGAAAAGATTCTGAAGTACAGCCAAACTATTAGCCAGATTATCTTTTCATTATTAGAGTAAATGTTAGTGCTTTATCTTCTTTCTTTCTTCTTTCAAAGATTTCAAAATGCTTATTCTAAATACGTACTATAACAGATATAGCATATTCATGCATGCTGATTTCTAGTGTTATATTGAAATAAATGTCTCCTTTTTTTAATAATCAATTTATCATTTGGCTATAACCCTGTATATAATATATTCTATTATATAATGCACTTTTTGTCACCAATCTGCATAAACAGCACAATATTTCAAAGGTCAGCTATGTAATTAGACATGAAATAATGATAAATTATTCCAAAATTTCATCTATGTCAAAATATTGATGTAATATCGTCACTAACCACGGCCCAATTTGACAGAGACGTGTAAATAATATGTGAACGAACAGAAAGGATAGTGATCACTGATTAACTTGCACGAGATTTAAACGTTAATTAGAATTTTAAATTGCATTGCAGTTTGATATATCTACATCAAACAGCAGTTGTTTTAATTGCTCGAATATTTTATAAAAATAAGAACGGAATAGGATTATCGTTGGTGAATCTTTTGCATATACTATGTCATATCTGTCACCGACAGCATGCTTCCCAACAGAGGAAGGAGAATCTGGAATGACAAGTTAGGTCCTTTATAAATTCTAATGACTCCGTATCAAAACCCCTGACGTGTTGATGTAACATTCACGTTCGCTGTACTTTCATATTAAATTTCAATCATTAACGTAACGAAATGTATCATTTCTTAATTAGAAAACATAACTTAGTTAAACAAATTACTTAAGGTTCTGTATACGTAATTAAACGTTACCTATCTCATATAAAGGTATGAATGAAATTGTATTTATATAGATTAAAATTTACTTTTTTAACATTACAAATACATTCATATATAAGAGTTACTTATATACTTAAATAAAACATAAAATAGTCATATGAGTTCTGTATAATTACTTAATGTTTTAATATTGCGTTACAATGTGGGAGACTCAGCTGGTAGATTTTTTAGTCCCCGAGCTTTGCTGTAACCTTGATGGCAAATTATCCCTGTAAAGAAAAATAGTAGAATTATGCATAACGCTGGGGTTTCTGTATTTTCATGAAAACTATAAGTGATAAAGTCTAAAAGAAATCGTTCCGTGGATTGAAATAAACTAAAACCAGTAGCGCTTACCAGGTTACATTGTGTCAGTTCACTGAGCTGCTGATCTTGTTTCAGGAGGATGCCTTTAGCGGGAACAGTAAGACTGGGTATGCTTTCATTCCAAGCTATTTGACCTACGAGTCGAGGAAATGCTGGATCTTTGCATTATTATGGGTATTTACCTGGGACAGCTCAGCGTTAGTGGAGCCTCTTCACTTTCTCGAAACAGCATGGTAAACTCGTCGTTAGATCGTGTTTCAGTACGAGACTGTGTCTCATTAGGTCACAAAGCTATCTTAAGTGGAAGTCTATGACTTACATACCTGTTGCAGCAGTGAGCCGTTTTGAATGTCAAGGCAAAGACTGATCCCGTGGTAACAAGTGCACTTGGAAGACGTCCCGTGGCATCTACATTGGTCTTGATATCCTCTTCAAGCTATTGGGAGTCCATTGATTAAAGGCAAACTAAGAGATTTTTGTACATGTCATTGAAATTATTCAGTGTAAAATGTTTCATAACCCATCGTGTCTCGTAGAACCCTTTTCATTTTGATTTCTTAATGAGGTCTGCCTCACTTTTAGGTGCATTCACCACTTCGATAACTTCTGCTAGTCGCATTCAGCTTTCTGAATGATGTCCAGCCTGATACATACCATTTCGTGTCGCAAATTTCATTCAATGTCTACTTTGTTCGAAGACATCGTAATGTGCTTGCATTTTTCTTCATCGATGATTTTGTCTGTAAAAATGAAAACAAAATAAGTCCTATGAAGTTCTTTCACATCTCCGGTATCATCAATGTTTACATTACATAACATTACGTTATGTTTTACTCATTTGCATGCTTTATCTATTCGCTTAAAAGAATAGTCAATTTGTACATAAGATCTGATTGATGTGCTCAACGCTACTGCCGTATAGCCTACAGTGCTTGATTGATCAGTGTCGGTAACTAAGGAGATCCTGGTACATTAGTTTTAATATATTATTTATCTATTATAATACGCGATCATCTCCATTCGGTGTTGTTGTATTAATTATAGATTTAAAGGAGTTTTCATATGTTCATAATCCGACGTTAGACTGTTTAATTCGGCTACTAGACGAATGTGTTGGATTTTGTCAGATGAAGTTTGGTATTGCTACTTCTCAGTAAGTAAGGATCATGCACGTATTTTCTTTCGATGTTCCTCTTGATTCTTAATCGCGCATGCCTCATTTTCATCTACATACATTAAATAATATATAAGTGAATAGCTACGCTACTGCCAAACAAGCAAGATGATGTTTTAATGAAGCAATGAAGCTCGGAAAGTGGGCAAGTTGGCGATTTTTAAACTGATAATTTCTGGAAATAGAAATGAAGGACATTGAAGAACGTGTTTGTTTCAGAAAGTAGTAAAAATTGCGGCATATTGATGAACCTATAGTTATGCAATGTTTTAATGGGACGGATCTCAAACAGTCATAGGCTATTGGGCTCAAATTTATCTCTTATACCTCCTCTTAGCTTATCTCCTAAACAGCACGACAAATCTCACACTGGGGCGCTAATAGTTATATCAAACATGGAGGTCGCAGTGCCAACTTGAAGCTGGCCGGCCCCTGATAGGGTGTGTAATTGATTTTTATATTACTTCACGTCGAGTCTGTGGGTGTGGGGTGAGCTTCCGGGAGAGGTTATCGTATAATTATGTGGTTAAGAAGGTGTGGGCCTTTCCTTTATAACCTTCCATCTTTATCCCTCACATCCCCACCCAAAAAGCCACACTCCCCCGTCTCCAAAATATTGAATTTATTTGCAGAAGACATGCTAGTAGAAGAAAACATCTGGATCTGCAATGATTAGGGCCTTGCAGTCGGGTTATTTATTCTTTTGCTTACATGTAAAATTATTGAGAGGGGCCGGCAGTAAATTATGAATTCCTATTTAAGTGCAAAACAATCGAGTTCCCTTGCTCGCTCCACGATAAATCAAGAAACATTTGTATATAGTTTTGATGGTAGACTAACGAACAACATGCGTATTAGATATTGGTGGAAAAGACGGATAACTTTACTATCTTATTAGGGACAATCGAAAAACATCGATGCAGTTTGTCAGATATATATTTATCAATAGGAAGTTGTTTTACATTAATGCCTTATTGACACCCATTGTAGTTGTATATCCTTCAAGCATACTGCGCCGACAAGTCCTCCCTCTTTCCCCTCCTCTCCTCCTCCTTCTCCTCCTCCTCCTCCGGACCTATAGTTAGACGGGAGTGGTGGAAATGCCTCATGATAATCATGATGTGATGAGTCTGTCATCAAAGGTGGGGCGATTCTGTTCGGTCTAGTTAGAGATGTTACGGCACGGTGGGGGATCAAAGCTGCCCTTTACTGCCCATTACCCTGCACAATTCCGTAGGGATACGGGTCTGATAAGGGCCCTTAATTATGAAAGGCCGACAGCACCCCTTGTCCGTCATGGAACTCCCTAGACTAATACACAAAAACTAGACAGCGTAAATACACCTGTGGTCAAGACAGGCCAGCGGCGGTCAAGTGTGGTCAAACGTCCGGAGGTGCTAATTGGTGCTGATGCAATTTTATTAGGCGTAAGATGAATTATCGCAGGCTGATACTAAAACGTCGAAGTTCTAGCGAGATTATGACAGCCTTGTAAATTAACGTCTGAGATTCTCTAGAAAAGTTTAAATAACACAGCAAACACTTAACACAATATCCATAAACTATAAAACCACTTCAATCCGACCACCTCCTTATCAGGATAATTTCTTTTACAAGTTCCACTAGTTAGGACATAATACACGTTCGTTACCATAGAAGTTTCCTCTAAAAAGTAATTATTCTATTTTAATGCCTCTTGAGGAACCAAAATGTCAGGAGTTACAATATCATCTTCTCATAAACACCTTAATAAACAGAAGCAATTGTGTCCGGACTATTGAGATTCCACTGTACACGGACAACCTGGTACTCGGATTAATCAGTTTATGCTGTAAACAAAATCATTTTTGTCCTGACTAATAAGGTTCCTCTGTACACAGACACGCTGATGTTGTGATTAATCAGTGAATGCAGTAAACTAAATCATAGTATCTGCACTTACTAGGTTTCAATTTTCAGACACCAAATACTGTTGGATAGAAATATTATTTTGTGCTAACGCAATTTTAAATCAATAGTTATTATGAAATAAACAGATAGTATCCCTCGAAACAATAGTATATAGGCACACAATGATAATTGTTAAATGTCATTTCCAAGGCACCGTACATTACAGATGACTTCAGATAGTGTTGGCATTGAGACCGCATGTAACATCAATTCTATAAACGTGACCTGGCTATAAGAACCACACCAGGGTTTACTTTCCTCTCTTAAATGGTCTCTTTAGACAAACTTGATTGTATGCTGTGTGTCTGTTTGTCTTTCCAAAGCTATTTGTGTAATGTCATACCACGCTGAAATATCATCATTGAGACATGTTAGCTTGTTACGCAACCGATGCTGCAATTAATTTGTCCATTTATTTTATTTTTCTCTTGTTCGGTGGTTTGGCACGTTATCTTTGCTCCGATATTTTTTTCCATTTATTTTATATTGTCCTGGTCTCAATGGAGAAGACAGTAAGTGACAAACGCTTACAACTATACACGTACTTGAGAACAGTAATACTTTCTGTTCATCATTTATAATTATTTTGGAACGTGGACATAAGTGATATTATTTACATAGTCATGTATACATACCTTTCGTGTCATTATATGATTATGAATATGTATTTATTTCCGTATTATCTCACTGAAAAGTGTCATTATATTAATCTTGCTTGATTCATATTCACAACTAAACCGTTTAGCGTACGTTTTATTTCCATAATACAGGGGTCTGAAACGATAAATAGTGTTACTTTTCTTCAATGATAAATCAGCATGTAACTATATTACACACAACGTGTATTCAAAATAGAACAAACCCCTGTGTAAAGACATGACTTATGAAGCCTCGTAAATTAATAATCTCGACATTTATTCTATGAAATAAAATCATGAGCCAGAACATATGAATATTCATACCTAATTAGTATCATAATGGCGTATAATGGTCCGTGCTATAAACAATGTATCATCATGTCCATTCAAATGTGGTCATCCTTTAGTTTTATCCATACATCATCTTCTAAATTCCTCATACATATGCATAGCGATTCATTACGGTCCGACATTTGTGAAGGGCAGTGAGTAATGTGTGGATGCATGGACCGAGCTTTGTTACTTTTTGTACCTGTACGTTCTTATTATTGTACGGTGAGGTATGCAATTTTACAGGTAATACGCTTGTGCTTTGTTTTGCAGACACAAGTTATTAGTTTTGATAATATTTTATCTTTTTAGGAAGAGACAAATATCATTTACAAAATTAATATAAAGATAAAAAATCAATTTTTAAAACAGTTAAATAGCTTATGTAAACGAAGTACCTAAAACGAAAATGAACCTTGTACAATAAAATATTTTATGAATACCACAAAATAATATCACCCGAGTACAGGGGAGAATTGACCTTTTTGACGCCGATTTTTTGAAGCATGATGGACAACCTCTAGGAGAGGAAGGACAAGTAGGCCAGATATCTCAAAAGTGCGACAGCAATTGTAAATCTGACTAGTTGGGATAGCAAATGAAAAATAAAGTTAAGTGGAAAATCTCAGACGTTAAAACAAATGGAGGAAAATATATCGATGGAAAATCTCGGATGTAAGGACAAATGTCATTGGAAAATCTCAAACTGCATGTCGATTGTCGGTCATTAATATCAGATTATATGTCAAGCAATGTCACCGGGAAATCTCAAAGTTGAGGAAAATATATCGATGGAAAATCTCGGATGTAAGGACAAATGTCATTGGAAAATCTCAAACTCCATGTCGATTGTCAGTCATTAATATCAGATTTTATGTCAAGCAATGTCACCGGGAAATAAAATATATCGATGGAAAATCTCGGATGTAAGGACAAATGTCATTGGAAAATCTCAAACTCCACGTCGATTGTCGGTCATTAATATCAGATTATATGTCAAGCAATGTCACCGGGAAATCTCAGAAACGAGATCTCAAACAACGTCAACAAATCGCAGACGGAGGCCTCAGATAATATCAGTGGGAAATCTAAGGCTTGGAGAAATACTGCAATATAAGGTCAATGGAAAATATCGAAGAGCGTAAGAGCAATGCTTTTTCATAAACAGAGAAGACTATCTGTTTTCACTTATTCCTCGATGAAATCAAAGGAATTGCTAGCTTCTATATCACATCTTGATGAGACGATGAGAGAAAAGAAACGTGTTCCTCGATGAGAGAAAAGAGAATACTAGCTGTTTTCCCTTATTTCTCGATGAGAGCAATGAGAATGATAGCTTGTATTTCATATTCGTTATTGAGAGAAAAGAGACTAGCTGCTACGTTGTATTCCCTGTGTTAAGTGTAATGACATGTTTCCAGCACTTTTGTGGATAGGGTGTAAATGGTATTGTAACAACCCGTGTCCAATCCTTTTGCTAACTTTCTGTAAACAAAATATGTTTAAATCCAATCAAATCAATCCAGATTTGAAAATAAGCATAATTAATTGTTGCAGCAATAGATTCTGTCCTGGGATTGTGTTAACTTGTTTAATACAAATTGCAAAAACTGTGACCTAATTATCAAACGAAAATTCTTGTCGAATTTAGGATTCTTCCCTTTGTTTTTCTTCTATTTCAAAGCACGTTGAAAGAAGAAGCATTTCAGTGACTTTCTCTATTCTGTCGCATTTTACATCGGGTATAGATTTTCTAATTCTATGAGTTAGTCTAACGACAAATGATCAACATGATTTAATGCGATAAAATGGTGTTACAACAAACTAATTACTAGACAATTTTCATATACAAAAGATACTGTGGACATATATATGTGGCCTAGTGTTGGTGCGCAGCTTCCTATCACGTAACGAACGGAAGTAGGATTACCACCTGACTTCCGGTTTGTACTTCTTCGTCAAGATTAGCATACACATATCACTGCGGTAAACTGGAACCATGTCGTGAGGCATGCTCTTACCTGCTGCCTTTGAAATGTTCCTCCCGTTTTATGAGATTTTATAAAAAGGACGTATGGATTAGGTTTTTCCATGACAATATCTAAGTATATAGGTTACTATAAATATGAATGGTATACCCTCCATTTCTATAGCCATACAGCTATCTAATTTTCGAAAGAAGAAAAACATCAGTGCAATGAAAATTTGGAAAGGTAGAAATAGAGGGGGAAACGTTTTTTGGTATTGTTATTGACAAAGATATTTCTAAAGACATAGTATTGCACTACAGATAATGGTAGTAAAACTGGCTACGTCCAGGAATAGTTCACATACAGTTACTTGTAACTTACTCGTTATTGTGTGGGTAACGTCCAGGAATAGTTGACATACAGTTACTTGTAACTATCTCGTTATTGTGTGGGTAACGTCCATGAATAGTTGAAATACATTAACTTGTAACTGACTCGTTATTGTGTGGGTAACGTCCATGAATTGTTGACATACATTTACTTGTAACTAACTCGTTATTGTGTGGGTAAAGTCCAGGAATAGTTGACATACACTTACTTGTAACTAACTCGTTATTGTGTGGGGAACGTCCAGGAATAGATGACATACAGTTACTTGTAACTAACTCGTGATTGTGTGGGTAACGTCCATGAATAGTTGAAATACATTAACTTGTACTGACTCGTTATTGTGTGGGTAACGTCCATGAATAGTTGAAATACATTAACTTGTACTGACTCGTTATTGTGTGGGTAACGTCCAGGAATAATTGACATACAGTTACTTGTAACTTACTCGTTATTGTGTGGGTAACGTCCAGGAATTGTTGACATACAGTTACTTGTAACTAACTCGTTTCTGTGTGGGTAACGTCCAGGAATAGTTGACATACACTTACTTGTAACTAACTCGTTATTGTGTGGATAACGTCCAGGAATAGTTGACATACATTTACTTGTAACTAACCCGTTATTGTGTGGGTAACGTCAATGAATAGTTGACATACATTTACTTGTAACTTACTCGTTATTGTGTGGATAAACGGCCAGGAAATGTTGACATACATTTACTTGTAGTTAACTCATTATTGTGTGGGTAGCGTCCAGGAATAGTTGACATACATTTACTTGTAACTAACCCGTTATTGTGTGGGTAACGTCAATGAATAGTTGACATACATTTACTTGTAACTTACTCGTTATTGTGTGGGTAACGTTCAGGAATAGTTGACATACAGTTACTTGTAACTAATTCGTTATTGTGTGGGTAACGTCCAGGAATTGTTGACATACAGTTACTTGTAACTAACTCGTGATTGTGTGGGTAACGTCCATGAATAGTTGAAATACATTAACTTGTAACTGACTCGTTATTGTGTGGGTAACGTCCAGGAATAGTTGACATACAGTGACTTGTAACTTACTCGTTATTGTGTGGGTAACGTCCATGAATAGTTGACATACATTTACTTGTAGTTAACTCATTATTGTGTGGGTAACGTCCAGGAATAGTTGACATACAGTTAAGTGTAACTTACTCGTTATTGTGTGGATAAACGTCCAGGAAATGTTGACATACATTTACTTGTAGTTAACTCATTATTGTGTGGGTAACGTCCATGAATAGTTGACATACATTTATTTGTAGTTAACTCGTTATTGTGTGGATAACGTCCAGGAATAGTTGACATACAGTTACTTGTAACTAACTCGTTTCTGTGTGGGTAACGTCCAGGAATAGTTGACATACAGTTACTTGTAACTAACTCATTATTGTGTGGGTAACGTCAAGGAATAGTTGACATACAGTTACTTGTAACTAACTCGTTGTTGTGTGTGTAACGTCAATGAATAGTTGACATACATTTACTTGTAACTGACTCGTTATTGTGTGGGTAACGTCCTACTTGTAACTAACTCGTTTCTGTGTTGGTAACGTCCAGGAATAGTTGACATACAGTTACTTGTAACTAACTCGTTATTGTGTGGATAACGTCCAGGAATAGTCGACATACAGTTACGCGTAACTTACTCGTTATTGTGTGGATAACGTCCAGGAAATGTTGACATACATTTACTTGTAGTTAACTCATTATTGTGTGGATAACGTCCATGAATAGTTGACATACAGTTACTAGTAACTAACTCGTTATTGTGTGGGTAACGTACAGGAATAGTTGACATACATTTACTTGTAACTTACTCGTTATTGTGTGGGTAACGTCCATGAATATTTGACATACAGTTACTTGTAGCTAACTCGTTATTGTGTGGATAACGTCCAGGAAATGTTGACATACATTTACTTGTAGTTAACTCATTATTGTGTGAGTAACGTCCAGGAATAGTTGACATACATTTACTTGTAACTTACTCGTTATTGTGTGGGTAACGTCCAGGAAGAGTTGACATACATTTACTTGTAACTAACTCGTTATTGTGTGGGGAACGTCCAGGAATAGTTGACATACATTTACTTGTAGCTAACTCGTTATTGTGTGGATAACGTCCAGGAATAGTTGACATACAGTTACTTGTAACTATCTCGTTATTGTGTGGGTAACGTCCATGAATAGTTGACATACATTTACTTGTAACTAATTCGTTATTGTGTGGGTAACGTCCAGGAATAGATGACATACAGTTACTTGTAACTAACTCGTTATTTTGTGGGTAACGTCCAGGAATAGTTGACATACAGTGACTTGTAACTAACTCGTTATTGTGTGGATAACTTCAATAAATAGTTGACATACATTAACTTGTAACTAACTCGTTATTGTGTGGATAACTTCAATAAATAGTTGACATACATTAACTTGTAACTAACTCGTTATTGTATGGGTAACGTCCAGGAATAGTTGACATACAGTTACTTGTACCTATCTCGTTATTGTGTGGGTAACGTCCATGAATAATTGACATACATTTACTTGTAACTAACTCGTTATTTAGCATAAATAATTACAAGCACCGTGGTATATTTTTAAATCGGATATTTAAACTAGTCCATTATTCTCTGTCGTCTCACGTAGCATACATTTGATATTTTCATATATACAGGGTCAAGGAATAGTTGACATACAGTTACTTGTAACTTACTCGTTATTGTGTGGATACGTCCATGAATAGTTGACATACAGTTACTAGTAACTAACTCGTTATTGTGTGGGTAACGTACAGGAATAGTTGACATACATTTACTTGTAACTAACTCGTTATTGTGTGGATAACGTCCATGAATAGTGGACATACAGTTACTTGTAACTAACTCGTTATTGTATGGGTAACGTCCATGAATAGTTGACATACATTTACTTGTAGTTAACTCATTATTGTGTGGATAACGTCCATGAATAGTTGACATACATTTACTTGTAGTTAACTCATTATTGTGTGGATAACGTCCATGAATAGTGGACATACAGTTACTTGTAACTAACTCGTTATTTTGTGGGTAACGTCCAGGAATAGTTGACATACAGTGACTTGTAACTAACTCGTTATTGTGTGGATAACGTCCATGAATAGTTGACATACAGTAACGTCCAGGAATAGTTGACATACATTTACTTGTAACTAACTCGTTATTTAGCATAAATAATAACAAGCACCGTGGTATATTTTTAAATCGGATATTTAAACTAGTCCATTATTCTCTGTCGTCTCACGTAGCATACATTTGATATTTTCATATATACAGGTAAGGTGTTGGATGTATGCTAGGTGAGAGTTCGTGTCAGTTAGAGAACAATAGGATTTAATTACAGGTAAACTATAGTCTGTACTATAAAGTGTCTTACCATGTGAATATGATTGATTTTTGGTGTAAAATGTTATTTATTTATAAAATTGTTTGCACTTCATCTATTATAGTATTCATCATAATAAAAGAGAATATCAGATTAAATGACCTAACTTTACATATTATTACAATACAATACAATTTGTTTTATTTAAGTGTCACATATTGATCTACATTAAAACTACAGCAGATTTTACAGAAAGTAAAAGCTATTTCATAATTTAAATCGATCAGTTATCGACATCAAGCCAAATCTGGCTTATGAGACACTAAAAGTCAGTATCACACCCTAAAATAAGTAAAATCACTAGCACTGTACATAATTATATAAAGTTAAAACATAGGCGCCTGTGATACATATGACATAAAGCAGTGTCTAAAGTCGATCCTGTAAAGGTGTAACTGGACGAGAATACCGACCGGTTTCGACTTTTAACTTAATTTTTTTACACGACATTCCCAACTTCTCCGTTTACCTTTTGACAACTTATGTATTTTATAGACTAATCTATCGTGAGCAGTTCCAATAATCCTTAACCAGAGCCTACAGACCTCCACTTTCTGTTCAACGTCAGAGGAACTCCAACCAAGATCGCCACTTGTGGCGACATTGGACGCATTTCTTCCGGTACCGAAGAAGTAGCGGCACGCTTTATTATTATTTCTCTGGTCAAGGTTGTAACATCCTTATACCTTTTTTGAATAAATTGGTCATGTAAGCTTGTTTTCAATGAATATTTCAAAACTATATAAGTTAAGCCCGAGTTACTAGTATTTTATTAATATAATGTAATCATTCAAAATGACAACGAAGGGTCATTTCACGTTAGCTGTACATCATATTGTACACATTACTCCATTATTTATGCAGTATAATGGTAAACACATATTCAAAGTAGTTTCATTAAAATATTAGTATTCCGTCTATACCACGTGCCTACGGTGCTATTAACCAAAACTTTATGACGGTATATGGTACGAATTGTTTTTCTACAATTTTATCTTATGAAGTATATTCCTGTTAAGTATAGAATACATGTATGTCTCAGTAGATTGAATACTTCTTTGCATTCATTGAGACTGGAAGAAAAAGAAATGCTATTAAGATTAGTTAATGAATCTTTACTTGATCAACATTAATTTAAGATTTAAATAACACGCAGGCGGCTAGTACTGTACCTATTATAATAACTGTAAAATCGTTATTATTTTCAGGTTGAATAAATGTATCCATTTTATTTGTTTTGATATTCATATTTCATCTACTACCACTTGTCTTTATAATTCTTTACAAAGAAAATGGAATATTTATCTGATTAAAGTAGACATAAGTTCTTAATTATAATATGTATTACAATACCATCTACATCATTTTGAAACAGACTATAACCAAATTGTGATCAGGTGTGAAAATTGAAATGTATGCTAGGTGAGACTAGGTATTTTAGAAATGTATGCTAGGTGAGACTAAACCCATTATTCATTGATCTCGCTGTCTTTCCACATTACGGTTGTCACGTGACTGTCCAGTGCCCATAGCTATATTGCGGTCAGTCGTGATTGTAAATCCTATTGTCTATAAATACACTCCAGGAAGAGGACGGTCTACCATAAGCGCCACCTAGTGGCCACTTAGTGTGATAAACTCTGCCATTATCATGTATCATGCATACATAAATATTTCGGACTTTTCTTTGAGATGAAAGTCCGTCATTTTGTCTAAATTACTGTTTTGACATTGTTTAGTGCATGGTCAAGCATCTGTCCCATTTCGGGAACAATACACATCGTTCGTCCAGACCGAGGCCGTAGATTATAATACATCATATCTACCTATGATACGCTATTTCACCTCTGTGGCTAAGTGAGCGTGTCAGAGCCATGATAAATTTATGAATATCATGATTTAATTAATTTGTTTTTCGTATGAATATGTGCTGCCATATTTCTTAGCAATGACAGAAAGCATTTATTCAAGTTTCCATACATTACTGTACGGTATAAATGCTAATACTCTACTAGGCTATGTGGGTGTCCAAATCACTTCTGTTACAGGTTAATCATATCCTATCATTTCTCCTATTATAACACAGAGCATATATAAACTATGTAAAGGGACAGTTAAAAGAGGAATACCAATCCTTAAAACTTTGGTTTATGTATTGTGTACACTCCCACACGATGTCTATGTACTGTAGCCACCTACACAGACCGGAAAGGCGTGTAACAGCGTAATCAGTGGCTCAAACCACTGTAATATCGAAGGTGTCTTAAAGACAAATCAACCGATTTTTTTATGTTAATGAATTCTTATAAAAAAAATCAAGCATTGGTGTTTTTTTGTATTTATTTCAACAGATCCCTGGGTCCAACAACAGAATTGTCAACAACATGAATGATATAATATAGTTACAAAGAAATAGGCAATATCAACAATACATGTTAATACAAAAAAATAGCTATAAAGGTATGTTTATTACAGCTGACAGATTTTTGCACATAATACCTAAATTATAAATATCCATGATAAGGTCAAACGATCATCAATAACTATTACTCCAAAACACATAAAATGTCGGACGATACCATCACCGGGATAATGAATAAACATTTATCCAAGACTCATACAGTAGTGGAGCATTCTGCCCTATCTCGAGCAGCACTAACCACGGGCTCATTGACTTAACACACAGCGTGTTAAGGAGCAGCACTACCCACGGGCTCATTGACTTAACACACAGCGTGTTAAGGAGCAGCACTAACCACGGGCTCATTGACTTAACACACAGCGTGTTAAGGGGGAACCACCCTTTCGCAATTAACTAGCAGAATTCGTTAAAATGTTCACCAAATTGTTATGCCACTATTTCAGAGATGGTTTCATGAAAATCTAAGAATTCCGATTGACTTTATTTTATTTTGGTACACGAAAACACGACCAGAAGAACATGTGTATTACGAAGGGTGACAAGTTCATAACCTGTTTAATTTCGAGTAGCTCTTCTTCTTCTTCTTCCATATAATTGCCTCCTTCGTCTTATCGAAGATTATGCAATGTTTATGATACACAATGCGCGGGTGAACACACAATTGAAAAGTTTAGTTTGTAAAAGTTAAAAAGTAAAAACACTGAGGTGGTGTCAGACGTTTGAAGCTGGTTAATTCGACCCACCAGCCTTAAGGTGGCTCCACACTTTCACAATTAACCAGCAAAATTCGTTGAAACTTTCATATAATGGTTATGCAACTACGTAGAGTTGATTTTTTGAAAATCTAAACATTCCGATAGTTTGGGGACATTTTTGGAAAAAATACCAAACAATTGAATTTTCGTCAATTTTAATATTTTCCGTTTTTTTTGTGTGTGTGGCATTGTTCGGAACAATGACAACAAAAATAAAATGAAAAGAAGCATTTCTAATTAACCCTACAAATATTTTATTTATCGCAAAATAGGTAACTCATGTTACACAAAGTGTTTTTTATTGATTTTTTACGGATACAAGTGATTATATACAAGCTAACAGCAAACAGGACACAACGATCTATACATATAGAATGGGAAATTGAATAAAATATACACAATGGCTTTATAATTAATCTATTTTACATTTTACAATCACTTCGATCCGGGTGAGAGTTATCTTCCTTGAAAAATATCGGAACTTTTTGCAGAGGGGTGACATTTACACAAAGACAGTTGACTCTGTTTACATATAACAAAAATGCTGGAAATAAATCAAAAATATGATATCAAAATTATCAATTTATTGTTCTTTAATGGAACCAAAGTACCCTCAGTCATGTATACACTTTGGACATCATCCCACAGTCCGCTAACTCACGGTATATTTATAATTACATGTGAGGTACATATGTGACCAGAGGCTATCGCATGGTATGCCGTTCTCATGTGCACTCACACATGCATTTCATAAGTATCTTGATATTTTACAAAACATTATTTTCACAAAGTAAGAAGACTACATTTGTAAACACGATTGTAACAGCGAAAATCGTAACGACCTCGAGCTTATGAACTCGTGTAAGCACGCGATATGCACATGTGAGGTCGGTACGCCCGCATTCCATGCGTTTCCTATATAACCTTCTTGAGGTCGTTTGGTCTCATGTCACTGTCTTCCCGTGAGTCTGTTTATGTCTATGAATTGGAAAGCTTTATTCCTAAAGTACGTGTGATTATACATTTCCCGGTAAAATCTCGATATCGAGTGTTGACATACCATCGGCACGCACGTGTACTATTGTTTACGGGGCCTGTTCGTTTATGCGGAGCAAATGGTTTGACCGTTTATAAATGTAACAATTTCGAGTATAAATCCTGGCGGACCTGCAAAGGTGTATGCAGGCCTTGCAAGGCTTTCTCAAGGCTCGCCTGAAAGCAGCATCAGATTACTAGGTCCCACCTTATTTAATAAACGAACAACAGTGGTCCCATCGGTTTGACCGTTTAAACGAAAAGGGCCCAGGTGTAACTATAATTTGCACTACGATAGTGAATGCCCGATACGCAATGCGGAAATGACGACACGGTGTACATGCACATTTCGATCAAGATAATTGAGTCCGAGCTGTACTTTTTCCGGAAGTACGTTACGAAAATGGACGCTGATGACGATGTGTGGAGCCACCTTAAGCCTAGTGAGTTCGGGGCCTGTTAGAAGTTTAAGTTTTTTTAGTTTCAATTCGTTGAGAGTTTTCTTAAAGGTTTCCAAGTTTGTCGAATTCACAGTTTTTGAGTCAAGTTCGTTCCAGCCTTTTATTGTTCGAGGGAAGAATGAATATTTTCTTAGGTCTATTTTACATGCCTGAATTTTTTAGGACCGATCGTGTTGTTTTCTGAACCTCCTCATTGGTGTTTCGATTCTGTTTTCCTTATTGATGGCTATTTGTTGTTTGTCAATTTTAAACATCATATGGAGTCTTGGGTGACGTCTTCTTGTTTGGAGTGAAATCCAGCCTAGGCGTTGGATCATGGATGAAACGCTTGAACGGTTTCTGTGGCTGTTCATGATAAATATGTGTGCTCTTCTTTGGACCGATTCAAGTTTGTTGATGTTTATTTGGGTGTAGGGGTCCCATACTGAGCTCGAGTACTCAACCAATGGTCTGACAAGTGCTTTGTAGGCAAGCTCTTTGATTTTTATAGAAGATATTTTCAAGTTCCTCCTCAGAAATCCAAGGGTTTTGTTTGCTTTTGAGGTGATGTTATCTATGTGGAGGTCCCAGCTTAGCTTGCTTGATATTGGAGTCCAAGATATTTTGCTGATGTAACTGCTTCCAGAATGTTGCCATGGAGGGTGTAATTATGTTTTATCGTCTGCTTTTTGTTAGAGATGGTTAGCACTGTGCATTTATGTGGGTGGAACATCATGCACCAGTCTTCTTCCCACTTCGCGAATTTGTCCAGATCTTTTTGGAGTGTTTCGGCATCATTTTGATTGGTAATTGTGAGGTAGGCGATCGTGTCATCAGCGAATAGTCGTACGGAGGATGTTAGTTTTTCCTGTAGATCATTGATGTAGAACAGAAATAGTCCCGGTCCTTGGACTGATCCTTGTGGTACCCCGGAGTCCACATTTACTGTGTCTGATTTTTCACTGTCGATGATAACTTTTTGGGTTCTGTCTTTTAGCCAGCTGCTTATCCATGTGTTGTATTTTTCAGATATTCCGTAGGTTTTTAGTTTGTGAATTAAGAGGCTATGATTGACTTTGTCGAAAGCTTTTGCGAAATCCATGATTAGAATATCAGTTTGTTTGGCGGATTGAAGATTTTTGGAGACATCATCAACAAATTCGATTAGCTGGGTTTCACATGATCTGTTTTTCCGGAATCCATGTTGGAGAGGATAGAGGATGTTGTTTTCTACATGGAGCATAATAGAACTGGCGATCATGTGTTCCATGACCTTACAGCAGACTGAGGTGAGCGATATTGGCCTGTAGTTTTCCGCTTGAGATTTTTGCCCTTTTTTGTATACAGGGGTGACATTTGCTGAACGCCAGTCAACTGGGACGATTCCAGTGTCCAGTGATTGTTGGTAGATTAACTGGAGAATTGGGGCTATGTCGCTGGAGAGCTCCTTTAGTACACGGGGTGAGATGTTGTCAGGGCCTGGAGCTTTAATCGTAGCTATAATCTTCTAAGACATATCTAACATAATGGATCAGAATGCCTAAGTCCCGACATACAGTATACAATTGTTTTAATGCTATTAGGGTACCAGTCAAAACTATCATCCCGAGGCAGGGGGAAGCCCTGGGGACTGTTTGCCCGAGGCCGCTAGGCCGATGGCGAACAGTTCCACAGGGCTTCCCCCTACCGAGGAATGGTAGTTTTGATTGTTTCCCTAATAGCATTGAAACAATTGTTTTATTACCAAATAGATATTTTAGTATCAATGCTGTGGTCAAATAAACGCTTGAACGGGGCTCTCAATGGGAGATTTCTGCGCATCGATTTCGCGCCGGGTAACAGTTCGCTTTGACCGGGAAAACAGTTTTAACTATTTCAACCCTACAGCCGAAATTGGACAAATAGCCAGAAAAAGTCAAAAATGACTAATCCTAATTTATACAGACTATTAAGTAATAATAACTATTGTAAAGAACCTTATTATAAATGCTTAATGATCAAACTGCCTAATTAGACCAGAAATGTCATCAAAGTGTCATGTCTATAATATTAATAATGATAAATCATTAATCCAAAAGACATACCGCAGAAGGACACTCTGCTAATAACGACAAGCATCAATAACCACTGGATTCGGGACACGTAGCTACGACTAGCAGCAGCAACCACTGGATTCAGGACGCGTAGCTAAGACCGGCAAAAATAACCACTGGATTCGGGACACATATCTACGACCAGCAGCAACAACCACTGGATTCAGGACACATATCTACGACCAGCAGCAACAACCACTGGATTCGGGACACGAGGCTACGACCAGCAGCAACAACCACTGGATTCAGGACACGTATCTACGACCAGCAGCAACAACCACTGGATACGCGACACGTAGCTACGACCAGCAGCAACAACCACTGGATTCAGGACGCGTATCTAAGACCAGCAAAAATAACCTCTGGATTCGGGACACGAAGCTACGACCAGCAGCAACAACCACTGGATTCAGGACACGTATCTACGACCAGCAGCAACAACCACTGGATACGCGACACGTATCTACGACCAGCAGCAACAACCACTGGATTCAGGACGCGTACCTAAGACCAGCAAAAATAACCTCTGGATTCGGGACACGTAGCTACGAGCAGCAGCAACAACCACTGGATTCAGGACGCGTATCTACGATCAGCAGCAATAACCACTGGATTCGGGACACGTAGCTACGATCAGCAGCAATAACCACTGGATACGCGACACGTATCTACGACCAGCAGCAATAACCACTGGATACGGGACACGTATCTACGATCAGCAGCAATAACCCCTGGATTCAGGACACGTATCTACGACCAGCAGCAAAAACCACTGGATTCGGGACAGTATCTACGACCAGCAGCAATAACCACTGGATTCAGGACACGTATCTACGACCAGCAGCAATAACCACTGGATACGCGACACGTATCTACGATCAGCAGCAATAACCACTGGATTCAGGACACGTATCTACGACAAGCAGCAATAACCACTGGATACGCGACACGTATCTACGATCAGCAGCAATAACCACTGGATTCGGGACAGTATCTACGACCAGCAGCAATAACCACTGGATTCAGGACACGTAGCTACGACCAGCAGCAAAAACCACTGGATTCGGGACAGTATCTACGACCAGCAGCAATAACCACTGGATTCGGGACAGTATCTACGACCAGCAGCAATAACCACTGGATACGCGACACGTATCTACGACCAGCAGCAATGACCACTGGATTCAGGACACGTATCTACGACCAGCAGCAACAACCACTGGATTCAGGACACGTATCTACGACCAGCAGCAACAACCACTGGATTCGGGACACGTATCTACGACCAGCAGCAATAACCACTGGATTCGGGACACGTATCTACGACCAGCAGCAATAACCACTGGATTCGGGACACGTATCTACGACCAGCAGACACAACCCACCGGATTCAGGACAAGTATCTACGACCAGCAGCAATAACCACTGGATTCGGGACAGTATCTACGACCAGCAGCAACAACCACTGGATTCGGGACACGTATCTACGACCAGCAGCAATAACCACTGGATTCGGGACACGTAGCTACGACCAGCAGCAACAACCACTGGATTCGGGACACGTAGCTACGACCAGCAGCAATAACCACCGGATTCGGTACACGTAGCTATACAATGGATAGTGCACATAGTATGACTGATAATGCACCTTGAACAATGGATATTGATTTTTGTACAATTGAATTCGGGACACGTAGTTATCCCAGAATTGGTTTAATGGGCATTGCACTTTATGTAAAATGGACAATGTACGATTACCACAAGGTCAAAGTTATAGGTGTTAAGTCAAAGTAAATAATATCAAAACCTAGCTATCATATGATAATTATCTTTGAGTGTAAAATGTGTTCGGATTTATCCGAAAAAACGTAAGAGAAAAAATCAATCTGTCTTTTCCCTTTTCTCCAATCTATTTCATGAAATATATGCATCTCTCGGTTTTAATTATTTTTTTCATTTCAGGGGTCCCGTAACCATAAATTCGACATGTCGCCTGAACGACTTCTATGCCGTGCAGAATGTTTAAGGATTTGTCCAAAAATGTGTAGGAAGAAAAGATGCAATCCTTGAAATTCCAACCGATGTTTAAATTCTCACTCCAAGTTCATGAGTTATAAAACAACAACAAAAATATATGAAATTTTCAGCACGCGTGATCATCTTTTTTAATTTGAACGTCCTGAAATAAATTAATTGTTCGTTATGAGAGTAATAAGATATACTGTCAAAATCATTAATTACTTTGTCTTATAGACAATAAACCTGTACGGTTGTGACGAGAGAGCACGTTTCGTTCCTATCTTTCTACCATTGACACCGGAATACACCTAGCTGAACCTTGCGACTAGGTGTATATCCAGAGACAATATTTCACAAAGCAAAAAAATACAAGTGAAAAAAACTTGGTATGACAGGTTGGCCTGTGAGGTTTCCGCTAAATGAAGGGTCCTTAATTGTTATTATCCTTTTTCGTGCGACAAAAAGTAAGATGTGATCCTTTTTATTGGGAAATTTTCACAATGTCTTCCAAATTGTCGTATATTCTACACATATGTCCTTAGCGAACCGGAACTTAAAGGGAAATCTTAAATTAAACTGACTCTTTTTTATCCCATAAATATGATGGCGTAATTTACAAATGACAAAATCAACATTTTGAACTATGGCTCCTGTTGTTAAGAGCAGAGTTTTTGTCCAATATTGACCTTTCTTCGTCAACCGTTTAGCCCGCATCATTAATATTTACACTTTTGAAATAAGTAGGTAACTAATTGTTTTCGTAAGAAATAAGTAGGTAATTAGTTGTTTTGGTAAGAAATAAGTAGGTAATTAGTCGTTTTGGTAAGATATAAGTAGGTAATTAATCGTTTTAAGTGTTTATTGTTTATTGCAGGGCGCAGAAATGTAACAAATAGCGCTATATACATATTTCTGATGACGTTAAAACAAAATTTAAATGACAACTTCATTTTAAAGCAGTTTCGTATCGTGAAACATAATTATGTATTTGTCGCAGGCCGAATAGTGGTCAGCTATGATTTTTCCTGGATATTTCTAGAGTAAGTGACAAGCGTCAAACATCGAGATCAGTTTGAGACTTTTCTTTTTTACATACTTTATTGCTTCAAATGTATAGCAAGATCATGTTATAGCAACTAATGAAAGCCCTCTCCTGAGTAAATTGCTCAACAACTTTATGATATCTAGCAACAAAATCCATACACAATACATAGCTACATATCAAAGCAAATGGAGAATGTATTGGAGGAATGGAGAAACAGGAATGGAAGTGCAGATACCTGACAAATGTATCCGATATCCATGTAATGTGTTATAGGCCAAGTACATACTATATATGGCTGTTCCGGTTCATTCCTTTCTGTCAATTAACACGAGTTTCTAAGTGAAGGTCACGTATAATTAGTAGCAAGAAATAAGGATGGTAGAAATCGATAAACTTACGGAAGCGTATTTGACTTGTCTACAATGTACTAGTAATGAAGGATAAACATCAAGTCCGTTTAAAGTTGACGGATCTCCTCTGATTTTCAGTATTTAATAGTCCTTCTATTTATTATGGGCCGACATTAGGTTTACATATGATTTCTCTATAACATTCTAAACACATCTGAAGAATTTTATTTTATTGGCAATATTTTTGGAACTTCAGAACTTCTTTGATAAAGGAATAATTTTCAAAACGTTATTTTTTTCAATGTTTAAGCAGATGATTTTGAGTAGAACGATGCTAAAGACCGTGTTCATGGGTACATATATAACATTCGTTTGAGTGGTTATGTCCATTCTGTAAGGGATTAATGAGACCTTCTTATCCTCCCTGTTATATACACCTGTTACAGACCATATACGAAACATGGGTAATAACATTTAAACAAAACACGAGACTTATCGGAGAATACGATATGAGTTTATGGATTCTGTCAAAGGAATTCCTGCAACAAAATCAACACGATTACAGCATTTTAAACTCCCGATGACCACAAACCCCGTTTGGTTGAGGCCCTCCATGGGTTGATCCGCAAGACACGATTGTCAACAGATAACTAGAAAGAAATGGTTTTTTATTTCACAATATAAATCTTTCCATTCAATTTCTCAAAAATGAGATATTCGCTAGAGTTGTTAGTTTCATTATCTCAGATTAGGATTTGAATTGAAAAAGCAGGTGAAGAATTTAGTTTTTAAAGAAAGCCCTTTGGAGCCTCCTCTGTGAATTTCGACGATCACAGAAATTATTGCCGTGAGATAACAGGAGTTTCGTATCATTAAACAGGAAGTCCATCCGTGTGACGGGAATGCTGTCCGTTTTATTATTATGATTCAATTGATATTGGAAGGTGTAATAATGGGTCTATTTACGATAACGCCAGACACGTCTACCTTTGAACTCTGAGAATATTACTAATTAATGACCAGCCCTTATCTACAAACAAAGGAATAAACTCATCTGTTATTGTATGTAGACTGACCGACGTGCTTGTCTAAAATACGGAATGTCTCCTCCGGGAAACAGAACTCTTCAGTCAAGAAGATAGGTAATGAGCCTTAACGTCAGCTGTCTTTAGAAATTATTTCAGTATTTGAAGGCAATTTAGTTTGAATTGAGGCATTTCTGGTGTTACATTTATATCAAATAGAATCCATTATCAACAACGGTTTGGAAACAGGTCGCAGAGATGAAAAGTACGTTCTTGAAAGCATCTTTAAGTCGTTCCGAACAAGTACTGTTGATGGGGACTATATAGATTTCAGCTCTTCCGTTTTTCTCCATGGACGTCCGTTTATCCATGTTGCACTCTGGGGCACAGCACCCCTACTTATCACATATTACCGAATGGCGGATAACAAATGTAGGTCAATATGAACTATATCAAGACTTTGACCCTTATCTTTGAAAAATATATATGCCCAGAGCATAACTTTAATAGAGGCCTCAAACCTGGTACACATTTTCGGTCGTCAGAGAGTCGCAAGCTAAAGTAGGTCGCTGTAATTTTTTATTTGAACTTTGACCTCTTTCTTTCATAGTAAAAACCTTGTGTATAACAAAACTTCTAAGAACACAATACGTTGCATACCAAAAATTGTACGATAACGCTGTGATATATATGAATAGCAGATGCAAGTTTTCTACGCTTTCACTTCTAACCAATACCAGGGTCAGTTTCTCAACAGTAGAAGCCATTATATAACTCACTGGAGAAATAACTCTGGTACATGAAGAGCAGCACAGTTTGTCATAGAATCAAAGAAAAGTGTTCACCTGTAGTGCTTATATCGATAGAGAACTATGAATTGTCACTCCTACAATTACAGGGCTGATGGTACTTAAAATAATTATATATATATAGGATATGTATATGTATTTAAATGAATTTCAGTAAGAATATGCTTGTTGAGATATTTTCAATATGAAATGACTATATATTAAGTATTTTTTATTTACAAAATCCTGATTGGGGACCAATGTATGCAGTTTGATTAGCTGTATAACAGAACTGCTGACAATATCTAGTTCAGGACCATTTGTTCAAAGTTTCATTACCACAAATGTCCATACATATTTCGTTCCCTGAATGTATCAGACTATTTTCACGTGTCTGATATATGTAGGAAATCCACGTAGGGCACACGTGGTATCAATATCAGCACAGTAAAATCGTCATTTCGGCACGAATTAATAATTTTTAACCATTCGGCATTACACGTTACTTGGTTCTAATGAAAAGCTTTGTAAGGACACTTACATTGGACATTCAGGTTTTAATTATTGAAAGATTTTTCGATCTATTAGTTTTTGAATAGTGTTAACAAATAACCTTCCTTTTTTTTTTACAAAACTTTCGTTATTGGGAATATTATGCTGGCTTGTTCATAGTCAAGGAAGTTTTCTGAGAAATCGGGAGGATGCGTTTGTATACTTTTGATATGTTTATGTTTGAAATGATTTTCGTTGTGGATTTGCTTTTTTAGATAGTTTCAATATGAATAAAGTATTTCTCATGAAAATGCATAATGTTAGTAACAATGTTATTAGTTTGATAGATATTTATAACGAAAGTTACCTATGAATATGTATAGCCGTCAGAGTAATTTTCGTTTTGAATATGTATTAAAGTATATGCAATTTTCGTAAAGATAAGGCATTATATTAATGAGTAACTTAATTAGTTATACTAGCTATACATATGAGGTATTTACAGTTCAGAACAGTGAACACCTATACTGTTTGACTTGTATACCACAGTTTACAGGTATGATAGAATAATACATTACAATGATCATTTAAACAGGAATGATTAGGATGATAGATACGTATCATATTTTAATGTTATATACCTAATGTACTACATTTTATGTTTTAGCTTCTGCTAATTGCAAGGGGGAAAGTTAATAAAAATGAAATCATCATATTTGATGCAATGAGCTTTTACTGAATAACACACTGTGCCTCTAGCTCTGTATAGTATTTCTGCTAACTACATATGATTTTAAAAGGGTCTCATTTGAAGAAAAAAATATTATTTGCGGATCGGGGTTGGGAGGAGTTAGACGAGGAGCAGTTT
The DNA here is from genome assembly GCF_002113885.1 of Mizuhopecten yessoensis. NCBI lineage: Eukaryota > Metazoa > Mollusca > Bivalvia > Pectinida > Pectinidae > Mizuhopecten > Mizuhopecten yessoensis. Next base: position 189,576 of record NW_018403686.1, on the reverse strand, counting down.
CGCCTCCCATACCCACACCGGACTTGGCGCTTAGACCCTGACCAGGAAGCTGTTTTGATATAATGGGCGTTGCCAATGCATATTCAATAACCATGACACGAATTTCGACTTCGAGTTAAATCGATTATCGGGATAAGAGGGGTATTCAGGATAAGTGGGTTAAGTGTGGTATTCGCTATAAATTGGTTATTCGGAATAAGTGGAGTATTTGATATGAGAAATATCGATACATAAGAGCTCGTGTTTCACTGAAATGTAAAGAATGACTTTTGTGTTGTTCTAGCAAACTTTCTCGTGTTATCCATTTCAAGTTTACCCCATAGCAAAAATCTTTTCCGCATCATTAAATAGAAGGAAGTGATAAAGCTGGCACCTAGTTGAATAGGCGTAGTTTCGATGTTTGGAGAATAACAACCAATTTTTCCAATTTAAATCGGATTCGTATTTACAGGTGATTGTTAAATCCACAGTTTATAATGACAATACACGTAATCTAGAGTTATTACCTAACGGTCTGTCTGTTTTCTCACGCTTCGATGGGGTTAATATATGTCGAAATGACCACCAGGGTAGTTAGGTGACCATCAATTCGGACAAATCGACCAACTCCATGATACAATAGTTGGAATTTTTATTATTCCGCCTAAGGTCAAATCTCCTAAACCTTACAGGTAGGAGATAACAAGCTAGGTACCATCTAATTAGCGGTGTCTTTCATGTCTACCTGTAACGGTAATGTTCGAAGGGAGACAACCCGTAGGCTTAAACGATAACTGTCCACAATAGGTAATACAAAGAAACGAAATTTAACACGTGTTAAATTAGTAGATCGTTGATAAATTAAACAAATATTTTCTCTTTTCATAACTACCAGTAAAAGTGTTATAGTTCCAGGCGGATCGAGATTACTAGTAGCAATAATAACACTTTAATGGGCGTATCCAGTGTGATCTTTTATCCCAATCCTTATTGGGGTCATCTAGTTTGACCAATTAAACTGACCATCAAAATATACGTGTATTAACGTTTAAACTACAAAAGAAAACCTATACCATGTGACCCTTGAACTCGCTCCGCCTGTTAAGTTGTAAACAATTATGACTTGACCAGTTTGCCCATTTGGTTTAGTTTCGGACATTTATTAGCCATTTGCTGAGAATACAATACACAAATTACTTAATTATGAGACGCTTTAAATCAAACCACGTCTAATGTCGTAAAATCTTTAGAATTTCACACCAGAAATGTATGAGGCCGCGGAGGAACAATCTGACGTAATATAAAAGTGGGACGTGATTGGTTTCACCATTACCCGAGTACGTTACGACCAAACCCTAATCTCCAAATAACAGTTCCTTGTAATCCAGAGAATTTAATCGCAGACGTCTTATTGCTTCTGGTCATTTTAATTAAACAATCAAACAATCGATTTCGACACGCGTGTTTGTTCCTGCACTTTTCCTCGACTCGTTCGCATCTTGTGGTAGAGCAACAACGATGACAGCCTGAAATAAAACAATGTTAACACACGCGTGTAATCCTACTCGTATCAAGTTGTTTTATCTTAAATGCTGATGCATGTATTTTAAAATAGAACATGTTAATCTGCACAGCGATAGGAAGACAACTGTAATCTTGCGTCAGACTGACTGTCTTTCGAAGCAATTGGAGCTTTCAGATTATTTAAATTTTGCATCAGAACACGTCCTTAGTCAGAACGTTATTTACATCTGGAAGTCTATCATGATGCATACTTTACCATACATTGAATATTGAATAAGATCTGGAAATTATGCTCTCCGTTGATTGTAATACATTTTTTAGATATGAACCAAAGCCATCATATTCACGTAGGGATTTTGAATCCAAATTATGTATGATTTATTAATATGCCTGGTTTTTTCTGTGATGAAGGCGCTGAAAACTTGTGCCTGATTCATTGTCTACGTTTAGCAATAAATATCTGTTATAAAACTGAAGTCGGAACTTGCGACGGGGTAGAGTCCATACCCAGATAACTGAGAAACCAACGATCCGTTACACTACACTAACTTTTCTAGAATTCAAATTTCCTCGCCGAGCTGAAGATGAAGTGAAAATGGAATATGACAGACGGAAAAAAACCACATTTGGTCAAAGAAATATAAAGTATTCTTTCAAATCAGAAAAGCGAATCCTCAAAACGAATGGAAGTTTTTTTCTTTAGTGTGCTGTGTATTGTTTAATGGTATGGACATATATATTATATATAATTTATCATAGCCTAGAATGAAATCTATAAGATTTTCTTTTGGTATAATATCAGATCATATTCAAAATTACTCATAAGCATACTTTTAAGCTAGAGATATCTATAAAAAAAGATTGAGAAATTAATATAACACTGCGTATAGCAACATTACATCAAAATACTGTCTTTACATTGTTCCAGTCCATATCTTACCCTAGTTAAATCGAGCCAAAAGAAATTCATTTGAAAACATTTTATAATTAGTGTTTTTGTATCCAGCATAGGGTGATGATGGTTACTCTGTAACGTGATTTCCTCTATTCCAGGCGCCGTTAACTTGTTACTTTAAAACATGTCTACGTACCATATATGGACATTATCAATTATTTTTTAATGTAAATATATGTATTTGGGAATTAACCTTGGTTTTGAAACAACTTCGCTTTCCAATGGTTACGATTTGTCTCTTTTTTATGTATGGTTACGATCAGACCTTCTTCCGGTATGAGCAGGGTGTAAAGCATCCTAAAGCTTGGTAAGCGCTGAAAGTAGGTGTACACCTGGGACCTAATATAACGCCGTTCTGACGTAGGTCAAATTCTTGATATTATGAAAATTATTATTCACACGTTTACAGCTTAGTAGCCATTTATTACGATGACAATGGACAGGTCATTTCAGCGTAGTGTTTATCATGGTATCGTGGATTGACTTTGAAGTCCACTAACGTACAGGACAAGAGCTTGACCGCCTAGATAGTTTACGACCGATCTTCTCCCTCGTAAATATCACCGAACATCATCTTCACACGTTTTCATACCTCGACAGCCTTCATACATTGGCAACCATACATACCTAAGTAGTGTGGGCAAGACAAACAACGATTAGTACAAAACATCAAAACAGTAAATATGTAGTATTTGTTCTACTTAAGCCCGCCTTTTACCCCGTATATTTTGTTTTCTTGTTTTTATGTAATTATTTTTTAAGAGCCTTACGTCAAAAACACGACATAGTAGCCTGCCGTGGTGCAGAATGCTACATTATGCTGATTCATTGTGATCTATTTATAGAATTGGGACAGAACATTTTTTCAAATACCTTTTCTTGGTAAAACCTAGCAATCGAAGATATATTTTTTTTTAAATCAACATAACAATCGGAGAATGTTCTTTCGAATTGCACAGTTTCAAACAAAATATTTTCGGGATTATATATCTTAAAAGGGCAGTATTTATTTCCTCTACAGCAGGAGATAAGGTTTTTCAGAACCAGGTGAAACGACCTATTGCTTTTGTTATGTTTCATGTTATATTTATTAACCAAATTTAAGCAGCATTTTTCACAAGTTCCAACAGGTTTGTGCTTACTATAATTGATACCCCGTATAATGTACAATCTGTTCAGTATGCATCTACAAAGTGTTCTGTCCGTCCAGCCGCCCTCTAACCTAAATATCGTATTGGTCAGTTTGACCCCTTGATCCTGTTACGCACATCAAATGAGATTCAGAATATTGATAGCACTTTAAAAACGTGCGTTTCCGGAAGCCATTTCACATGTCTACAGGAAAATTGCTGAGCATATGTTCGCCAGTGGGATTGCATTGCCACTCTTTGTTTGAAGTCTGGCTTCTTTGCTACGGTAAATTATCATAATTGGAGTAAAAAGAATCTAAAAATCCCAAAATGTTCTCATCAGCGTTATCAATTATGTAGGGGCGCCCGTGTACATCTCTTCCAGGCAGATATATGACCTCCAACCTGTTGGTCAAGCCAAGGTGTTAGGGTTGACCATCTGTGTCCAGTCGGAATAAGGCGGGCAAATTAAATGTCTACGCAGATAAATGACGGTTTTTTACTCTATGTTGGCTTCATGGACAGCAAAAATGAAATTTGTTTTATAAAATGACTGCATCTGGTTTCAGGCCGCTCATTAATCTGTAGATGAATTTCGTCTGTGTTTTTATATTTAGGTTTCAACCTTTTGAATAACAAGAAGCAAATCATATGTTCAATGACGAGTTTCTGAAATGTGTCTTCGATACCAACAACTTTATTTGACATATAATGTCAATTCCTTTACTAATACTTGATTAATTTACATTTACAATATATTATAGAAAATTAAATTTACAATATATTATAGAAAAATACATTTACAATATCTTATAGAAAAATACATTTACAATATCTTATAGAAAAATACATTTACAATATCTTATAGAAAAATACATTTACAATATATTATAGAAAAATACATTTACAATATATTATAGAAAAATACATTTCCAATATATTATTGAAAAATACATTTACAAGAAAGAGTTTACAGTGTTTGATGTAATAAAGTATTGATTGTTTACAATTTGTGTTTGATGTTATAGCGTGTATAGGGAATTTTTTTTGCGTAATTCATTATATTTATAGCGATAAAACGTTATATGTTCATGAAACAAATAAGGATAAAACGTTACAGTTTATCATTAACAACAATCAGGCATGATAGGTATAACGAAACGCCTTATGCAGTAGAAATGATCAGCATGTTGTCAAAAAGACATACAGTTTTAGCTACAAATTATTGTCCGATGTCTTAATATTCACAGCTAGAAGTAAAAACTCGATATAACTACAATTGTTCAGAATGTATCAATTTTCAAAATCTCTTGCAAAATTAAGGTGTCGCGAGCCCATTTCTCGGTATAAAACCTTCGAATTAGAGAGGTACAATTCAAACATTGTATCGAACCCTGTGAACCACTCCTAGGTGTTGGTTCGGCCATCTGTAAGATGTCTGTAGATTCACTGGACAGTCTGGAGTGAAACCACTGACCAGTGGTCGGAACAAGTAGCTGTGTAATGTGATAATTCTAGTCGGAGACGTTAGACAATTGGTAAAAGGATGTGATGAGATATCAAATACTCGCCAAAGTCTCGTGACCTTCGCCGACACTTACCGCTCATTACACTTGAATGATACCATCTGGTTAACGTCCGGTAGGCATTTCAAAAAGATTTTTAAGAATTATCCCGGGAGTTTTGGGACCAAATTATGAGGAATTCATTATATCTACGTTGTTAATTAGGCTGTTTCACCTTGTGATAGTGATATGCCATTTAAAGAAGAAAAATAGATTGTGTGTGGTCATTACAAATCGTCTTCTGAAATTACAAATATATCTCTTCATCTTGCTAATGTAAGTGAGACACCAAATTAAAAACTAAGATTTGTTTGGGTGTGTATTTTAATAACTAAACTCACAAGTGTCTTAAACGAAAACAGAACTTGTGTGTACTAACTCTCTTTTCTCATCCTTTGTAACCAAATTACTCTCCTTCAGGTCTGAATGGTCAAGCGCTTGGAGCCCGTGCCGGTGATACCGGCGTCGGGAGGCCCCCAGTTTTGTTGAATGATGGATGTGTATAGTCTCACATAAACCTTAATGGACAAAGTGTCGCCCCTTGTCTAAGAGACATTCAATTTGGTAACGAGTTGAGTGAATCACGTGCACACTATCAGATCCCTTACCAGCCCACAACTACCTGCCCTACTGTATACGAATCAAATATCTATTTTTCAAACATTACAGATATTACAGATCTATTTATAAAGCATCTCAAGTAAAAAGATGAAAAATACATAATTAATGCTTTCCTTCTGATACAGATCACAGGGATCTGAGAATTTGTAACAGCTGTATTTGCACCTAAACTAAGATGTTCAGAGTACTTTTACTCGTTTTAGGGGTTTAGATCAACTTTCGGTAAAAAAATGCCACCCCAATGATGATATAATACCACCGTTGGGGTGGCAATTTTACCGAAAGTTGATCTAAACCCCTAAAACGTGTAAAATTACTCTGAACATCTTAGTTTAGGTCCAAATACAGCTTTATCAATTATCAGGTCCTGTTTAACCAAACGACGCTTACCTATCATTAATCACGGCATGTATGGTATCAGAATACCATTCAAATCTGATATCTTTATTTAAAATATTTTTTGACACAATTTTATTATGCTCTTAGATAGTTTTGCCAGTTTTGGAGTTCTTGGCCATTTTGTTACTTCAGACGTTTAGTTTAACAAAGGTAGCGTAGCCGACTTCTAGACACCGATCTATTATTCACTAGGTTAGGTACTAAACACGATAATAGGGTCTTGATTTCCTTGGGGACTGCCAACCACGTGAAAAGGCTCCTCACCTGGCGGAGTAATGATGTATTATTACGCCGCGTAGATCACGAAAAAGGACCATTTGCATCGAGTGCTTTATATTGCATGGTGCTAATTGACGTCTAGTGTGTATGGTCATTTAGACTGGTCATTTTACGGCCAAATGACCAGTGCATAATATACACATAAAATCTAATGATTTATTTAAACACTTAGATGACTAAACGAATTTGGGTACCTGCTATTAACCAATTTGGACAAATTAGCATCAATATGGCAAAAATTGGCAAATGATTGACCGAGGTCGCGTTACTTAGGTAATGTCTGTTTAGCTGCCAAACCTGTGTCTGACGGCCCACTTAACGGGTCCGGGATCGTAAAAGTTTATAACACTTGAAAGAACGGTTGAATGATGTTATACTCTCCGGTATAAGTAGATTCGACTATGAAATCAACACTCAATCATACGACTGAGTAACGAATTAAGATGTTTTAAGCTAAGTTTATAAATTCGTTTTTCTTCTTGCTTTTTTAGATATATTAAGGATTTGGTTACATATTCAACTAAGTATTGACATAACAGTAGCGTAGAACGAAAGATGTGTTGTAAATTGACTGACAGTGGATAAAGTGGTGTCTTTTATTCTCGTTCACTTGTAATGTACCTTTGGTTTTCATTGATCAATTCAAATAACGTCAAAAAAGCTGTCGATATATACTGCCGCAAAACAACCCAAGTTCCGTTTGCGACAAAAAACTGTACGATGTCAAACATCAGTATTATATTGTTTATTGCATTAGCGGGCTTTAAAGGCTGTAAAATATTTTAAAAATTCCAACTCCCTGTTTATAATGCCTGCAACAGACACTTCTAGATGTAACCCCATTCCATAATAGATCACTGAAGAATGCAGATTGTAGACTGCATCAATGAAAAATAAGACTTTATTCTTATCCATTTTAGTATACCATCACTCTCGATCTAGCTGTCCCTTAGAATTTCTGTTGAGAATTCCTTCATATAGAAAGTTCTAACAAATCTTAATGGAACAAAAGGATTTCCTTCGAATACATTTCCACGTTTATTAAAACAGAAGGAAACACTATACATTAATGTTAACCCGTTTACGATACGTAGAAAATACATAAAATACGGTAAACAGTTTCTTTACTAACCTCATGAGCGACGCAAACATTCGGTCATGTGTTTCAGTAAGTCGGTAAGATTAGGGCAAACCGGTTGTAACATAATATTCTCGAAGTCAAAGTAAGATTTGATTGAGCTACAAGTTATATGTGTTACTTAACATAAATGATCTGTACATAACTTGTCTCTAAACACCCACACTTTCTAAATGAATACCTATTACTATTTATAAGGGGCCCACTTATTTACTGCTACAAGTAATATCATTAGATGTTAACTATTCTCTCATGAGAATCGGCGCCTACTTCCGCAGACAAAATCTTCCTTACCTTGCATAAGTTATTAATGCTTCAAATTACCCTTCAAACGCAGAAGAGTTCCCCAAGGGAAATTAACGGTAGATAATCACAAATGATTATACAAATAAACAGGTCGTCAGAGCAGACTTGATAGGACGGCTGGGAATTGTGTAACGTCTTTTTGATGACGGTGTGAAAACTACGGGAGATTATTCATGTTGGCAACGAGGAAACCGTCACCATGGATACCGCAGAACCTCGCTTTATGTTACTTCCCATAGTAAAGCGACCGGGATGTTTTTAACTCTCAAGTTTTATATACTGTATGAAGACGCCGTTTTTACAATTAAAAAAAAGGATTTGAATTAGCAGTTTATTAAAAATGTATATTGACTTCTAGTTTTAAATCAGAGCAGGCAGATACAAATAGTTTTCCAGTTCATGAATTTATATATATGAAAATGAGTTGGATGAAAAGATACAAACCATGAATGATGAATTGGGATTCCTTGGTAAGAACACACTAAAGAAAAGTTCCTGATTGGTTCGGTGCCATTCAAAATCTTTATAAAAATAATTAGGGGACACCCGGGTTCGAACCAGGGACCTCTCGATCTGCAGTCGAATGCTCTACCACTGAGCTATATCCCCTTGCATACCTGTAGTAGTAAACTAATATATCATATCCTTATCGTAACAATACTGTTCCCATCTGTTACCACAAATCGGGCCCACATCCGTGATAAGACATGGCGGCTTGAGCGCCTGTCACACATGTCCAATACTTACCTTTCTTTTTCTTTTATATTTTGTTGAAATACCACTAAAGTAATTGACCAACTTAGACGGAGATTTATTCTGGCTAAAAGACTTATAAATGTCCTGTTGTCAATTCGTCAGCTAAATACCAATGACAAAAAAATAACGCCGATAAAAACCTTATCAATGATAGTGGTAATGCAGTATAATAATAATAATAACATACAAAATTTATATAGCGCCCTATATGATTTGTAAAATTACTCTAAAGCGCTTTACAACATATGGATAATAGTAATGGTTATAATTATGAAAACAAAAAACAAACGCTTACAGTCACTTTTATACATTTAAGCAAGCAATGTGCACATAATTGAACAAATAAACAGTTACATGACTTTGATTGTATAATTATCCATTTCTAGTTAAAGTCTTTAAATATCTTTATCGTTTCTATTGGATCATTTAATTGCAAAAGTATATGATCCATATCTTGGGAACTAGATCCGCCTAATACTTGAACGTCGGGAGGTTAACATGAGAAACCTTCGAATTACTCCCTGAGTATCTCTGTTCTGTCAAGGGACGTTTGTCGATCCATGGGAGAAATATCTAATTCTCTTGATTTCCCTATTGTTATTGTAGATATCTTTGTTTTCAGCATTAGAATGAACGAGTTTATAATTGGTTTGTGTTCGAAAATTGAATGATAAATACAGAAACATAGATATTTTTTTTAGATAAAATCCTCTGTCCGTATTCACGAAACCGTTCCCGAGCCCAAGCATGGATTCTTTGCTCAAACCTACTTCCGTGTTACTGGCTTAAAACCATGATACACGGGCGAAACGTCGAGCTTTAGCCTACTTCCGGTAGTCGGCCTCATTTTTTTCCAATCTTCTTTCAGATCATTGCCAAAATAGTAAACGTTATTAATTTATCACTGGAAAAAGAAATAGGGTTTGAGCACAGAATCGGAGTTGTGCATGAGAACGATTTTAAGAATACGGGACCTGGTTATGGACATGCTTGTTAGTGAATACTTTGCAGGATAATAATACTGACAAAAATATAGCACCTCAAATGCTACAAAAAAAAAACACCTGTAAAACCCTTCAGTAGGCTTGTTACCGACAATCTCTGGATTGTTAATCCTCCCGTGATTTCTATTGTTTGAGTGTACTATTTGTTGTTTGATAAATGTTGGTAAAGCAAAAAGACGAGTATGACAACAATGAATGGCCATTGGTACGCTGTGAATCTTAAAAAACTAATGTGTATATCATCAATTCAACCTACCGAACATTCAATTCATCTTTGACTGTCGGTATTCTCGAGAAAAAAAATCACCTTTACGAAAGCCCGCTCCCTATTTCCCCGTACTGTAGACGACGAGAGGAACACCACATTGAACATCTAGACACTGCTGTACCATATAGATGTAATGATAATGTGGACTCCGTAGGTAATGAGTAGTCCGGGAAGTTGTCATTCGAATGTAATGTATTGTGCACTCCTCAGAAGAAACATGAGCATAGTCATTGACATCGATATAACAATGTTTCAGCCGAACATCGAGTAGCATTCGAAGAGGTTATGGGAACTCCAGAGGAACCATTAAAAGTCCGCTGTGTTCGAACTACATTGAAGTTGCTGTTTCTCTTTGTAAAATGAATAACACATAACGATTTTACTAAAACTATTTCTGGTTATCTTTTTTAAGAAACAAACTTGGAAACTGCATAAGATTATCCATGATGTGACGCGAATTCTATTCTTAAACATGCTCGTCCGGACATTTATGAAAGTCGAGTTTTTCAACAAGATCGATACGATGAACACCAGCAATATCCTAAGCCAGAGGTCCGTCCAAGCTAACCTGATACAAACAAGTGTGTCAATAAGGTCTTGCGCTTATTTTGAACTATATTTCTTTGCCTTTCAACATCAAATAAAAATCCCAAAAGCTGGAATTAGATGATGTTTGAATAGCTCCTCCTCCTTCAGCATGTTTTTGCTCTACATCCTTTTACAACTATGGTCCAGTTGGACACAAAGTAACTGGCAATGGGATTTAAATATCGTCAAACGTCATTAAACAACCTTAGATGTTAATAAGACGTTAAATAAAATAAGATAAAACCATTATCCAAACCTACAATAGCTTTTAATGAAGTGTCCATAGTATCGAGAGACTCCTGTTATCAAATGGAATGTGAGTTTTAATAAATTAATATATTCAGTAGAAGTCTAGGCAAGACAATCATATGTTGAAGGTTTTCGCTTCCAAATTTGGTTAAATATATCATTTTCTATATTATTAAAGGATATTTTTACCCCAATATCTGAAGGGCACTCTACAATCTCTATGTTAATTTTGTTGTTGTGTCGGCAGACAAAACATCTAATAAATTGGTCCGTGGCTACCAACACGTATACGTGTACTGCCCGCAAAATGATCTAGGCTTGCTTGATAGTCAAGGAAACGCTACACATACAGTTTAACCATTTTTCGAAAGCCAAACTTTAATCATGTTTCTATATAACAATCTTTGCGAATACCAGTCAATGATGAAGTCACCGACTTGGCTTGTTTGTAAGGGAAACCCTTACTTACAAACAAACAATGTTCTGTCTATGACTCTTATCCAGCCATTTTCCACGTTTAAGTACTACAGTGTAACACATGACACGTTGTTCTCAGAAGTGAGATTAATAGAATATGTATTTTGCAGAAATAAAAACATCATTTGATTGATCTTGAACATCCTTTCCCAAACATGGTATTTAATTACAACATCTTAACACTACTGCACCTCAAACGAAACATTCAGGAACACAGTTTTTCTGTTGTAATGAAGGCAAAACATGGCATGAAAATGAATAAATAAAGATCTGATTTTTCGGTTGCAGGATTGTCAAGCTTACTATTGGCATTTGTATGAAGCTAGATTGATGCAAGAGCGGCAACAGAGACCTTGCCAAGTCCTTTATCTCTTCTTCATTTTCTTCTTACCAAGTCCTTCATTTCTGCTTCTTGTTTTCTTCTTCTTCAAGCCATCAGCTGTATGCTTTTTCTTGTCGGTGAAATGAAAACGAGGCATTACGTGAACAATATTTGCACGCTTAAAAGAACAGCTTGGTTAACATAAATGGACTGTCTAGGTCACGTTGCCTTATAGGAACAGAAGAAGACTTGAAAGTACAATCTATTACCTTTACATCAGGTAGAATATGTGTAATTTACATTCTCCTTTATTATGGCGGAACACAGAATTCGAGATCCGAAATATTTCAAAACTAATAAAATCAGATCGAAATTCCATTTGTTTTTTTCTTATTTAAACATAGTCTTAACCTCTTTATATGTTCAACCCCAATACTCATAAAATTCCTCTTTTTGTTTGTTATATATTAACACATGCACGCGCATGCTAATTGTCCAGCTATACACTGTTATTAACCAATGAAAAGAGTCGTTACATAGTCGGTATGGTAAAATTGTAAATACAGTAACGTGTACACGTACATTGCATTCGACATTCAGACTTAGGCGCGTTAATGTCAAAAATACTGGAACAAGTTAAGGAACACGCTTGTCATTATTAAAGTTTGAATATTGTTGTGTGGCAAGTTTGAACTATAATAACTTAAGGGTCAAAAAGTCAATTAGTTAATTATTCATGTGTAATTCATCCCTATCCCAGTAACTACTTACCGTCTGTGCAAAGGTGCACGATAACTCATCATAACAATCACACACCTTTAGTATACAGAGTCTAGAATAACAGTTAAGGTAATTAACCATATGACAGGTAATTAAGCATATGACAGGTATATTAATCAAGGTTTGTTTATCATTATTGTCAAGTCATTAAAATGACCAAAACGGCGTCAAAGCCCGATCGCTAATTTCTCAAGCCTATAAATTGTCTCTTGTTTTAATTAATTAGCGGTATGAAGTTAAATTCCCTGCCCAGAGATACATACCTGGCTGTTATCGTCAGGATGTAAAGGTATGTTGTAAGGTACGCTTCTTTACCGCTCGTACATCTTTGTCGTATAAACAAAACTACGTGACAATTCAATTTCAATTCATTTCAATTTATTACCAAATGCACATTGCATATAGGCGTACAGAAATATATATATAGATAAATACTTTACAAACATCTTGTACAATGAGGTAGAACATATGCAATAGATTCAATTCCATACATAATAATTACAAATTCATGAAATAGTCATTAGTTGGGGAAACTTTGAGGTTTTCCTAAGATAACTTAGCGGACTCTTATGAAGCATAATTCAGTTGTTTATGAAATAATACAAATATAACCTTAATCTAACCAAATTTCTAGGAAATAACAAAACTTGTAAGTCAATCATGCAACCTCAACATGAATACTATATATTATATAATGAAATGAGATTATAACTCATTGTGAAGTAAAAGACACAGATCTCAATCGCATTATACAGTAACAAAACGTGTATAGCAAGACTTTGATACAGCTTATATATCATAATATATGACTTCTCTTAACAGTTCCTTGAATCAATTACTTACTTAAATTTCTAATAAGTTTAAAAAAATTGCTAGCCAGTAGCTCTATAAATTTAAACACAGAAGGACGAATACGATAATATGGCTTGATATACGATATTCTTAATTCTAAAAATACAGGACACATAAGAATGAAATGAAACTCATCCTCGACATCGCCATGATCACATAAAGTACACAATCTCTTTGTCTTTGTGTTGTCTGAAGTGGGACGGGGATCTTAAATCTATTTTGTACCTGATATTTTTGTTTCATATGAGATTGAAAGACGTTCATTCTATGTAGGATACTTTTTAATTTAATGCAATTTATGTAAACTAAAACATATATAATAGAGTAAAATAGGTCTATACAGTGTATCTAGTGTGTGGAGAAAATGCTCTTCTGCGGAAGGTAGAAAAGATCATCAATTATAATAGCGCATGCAATTCTATTTCTAGTTGACAAACATCACTTTGCAAATTAAACTTGATCTCATTTAATGCACTTCCACTTAACAATGTTAAAACAGCAAGACATTACCGGAAGCAGAAAGCGTGATTTGCATAAAACCTCAAATGACGCATTTCACATGTACTTTACCTTGGGGATTAACCTTAAACAGTGTGTAATTAGTATAAGGTTTTTATATCTTCACCGTCTACTACCTGTCTTTGAAACACTGAGGTTATATTTGAATCATCTTGTGGTAAAGTAGAAAATTATGTAAATATCATGTATAAGTTCATGTAACCCCAAGTGATAACATTAAAGTATATGATGACCTCCTCACTATCACCCTCGGTTTGGTTAACATAAAAGTGTCTGTCCGGTATATGGGTTGGGGTTGAGGACAGATTGTGAATGGGAAGGTGACATGTAGTAGATAAAATGAACAGCTACCTGTAGACTAATTATCTGCGGTAGAATCATGATACTGTTCTCATGTTGAAGCTCAGATTCTGTGCTCAAGGCAAATGCCTTGCTCTGATGATAACTTATTCAAATTTCATATTTATGTTCATGATTTAGATCATGATGGAGATACTTGAAGTCGAGTACTATTTCAATGTCTAGATTTTAATTTCTCTCTCTGTCGCTTGATATCAGCGAATGTCAAAAAGCTGGTTTGAATGAGAAATAAAATGCTAGAGCATGAGAACGGTTTCAAACATACGGGTCCTGACATTACGCAGTAAAACATAATTATTACCGTATATTCTACTAAATTTGGTGTTTAGATTTCTTGTTATTGTGGATGAAATATTCAACTGATGTTTGCATTTTTATAATTTTTACATTTAAACAAACTAAAGTAATAGTCCCAGTCATCCCCATGAGTTCCTACCACAGACAAAGGTACCTCAAAACATAATTGTAAATTTGTTTCTCTAAAGATATGGAGCTTGATAACAAATGGTTTAAACATATTTTTTATCACACATTAATATTTGTGTCATCCTTATTTGACTCATTCATAAAAAGCATTATCGAAAGTCATAATGATATACTACTATTAATAAAAATAAAATAAAAAATTGCGATAATTTTCTTTTGTATAATATGTATTGTATACGGCTATATGAATATGCACAGGACAGATCGTGTCTGTTTGTAAGCGATGTCAAAGAACCATGAAGACAGATGGACAGGCGACGGTCAAACGTTATGGTCATAATTGTTCCATAAAGGACATTAATGTCCATACTTGACTGTCTGAAGTGACCACTGTCACTCCTAATGAAGAAAATTATTCAATTAATACCACTTTCTCATGTGGTCAATGCCGGTCCTTCTCCGGTCGTGGTCGGCCTCCCGTGTCACAGGTGATGTTAAGGGTCCGGGGCCCAGGAAGGTTGAGGGTTTGGACTGTTGAATATTTATCCAAAAGACTGCGGTACACTACATTTATTGTTTTCATGAGTATCTTTCCAATTCAGGATTCATTTCATTATCAGCGATTTAAAAGATAATAAGAAAAGAATCGATTAATTACTGGTCATATTTGTGATATGTAACGTTTCGTTGTATTGTCGTCCTTTTGCGTTATTTACGTAAAAACAATTAGCGAGACATTAAATACCGAAATAAATCGATTTTGATTACATATGATACTTCTAGATACAAAAACGTTGACTACCCTGATTTTTTTTTATAAAAAACTAGCACAGTGTCTGCACACAACGACACATGTAGCTATTTTGAACTGATAACGACTGATTGGTTTAAGTGATTAAATTAATAATATTAGGTTATGGTATCTTTACCTTGATATTTAATACGTTATAAAAAGTTCATGTATTTTAACCGCGAACTTGCATTCATATATAAGGTATGATTTGGTGTCTAAACCGCGTAATTACACAGTTATACAAAACACAACGAGTCTATTAAAACAACAGACGTAAATAAGAAAATTGAAGAAAGAAAAGTTTGGCATTTATGTAGACCACTGTCATCAGACATATCATATTATATGGTATGTATAAACGGTACGCTCTGTATGACCCGAGAGCATGACCTTCTACAATGTTTATTAGGGTAATCACTTTTCGTCGGTTCCTAAAACCCCATTCAAACGACAGGATGACACGGCTACAAGTTACAATTTAGTAGATGACAAATGGAAGTGGTAGCTGGGGTTACGGAGTGTGATGATGGCTGTTCCTGGAAAATGACATATTTAATCTTCTAATCAACGTATCACGGCGGAGTAAGGTCCGAATCGAATGTTAAAGTATAGTTAGATTTAAAGGTCGGTTGTTTTATCTTTCATTATTGGTAAACCTAGCGATGTAATCGTGACGATGTCTTTCCACAGATTCTCTTGATATCGTCCCGCACCAACGTTGGGTTTTGGCATTGTTTGTTGACGTTTTTTTTTTATTATTATTATTTTCATTAATATCGAAACGTAAGTTTGCTATTTTGATAGTTTGCTTGTATGCATGATGTTTTCTTCATAAAGAGATATTTATTAAAATGACTATTCCATTCTTATGACATAATACATGTTCAGCACTGTAGTCGCATCTGCCGTATTAGTTAGTTGCTTCAAATGATTTTCTGCCACAAAACGAAACAAATAGAACTAAGTACCCTTTATGAAACATTTGCCTGTAAACAATGATTCATATAATATTTCAAGTATTCATAAGACTCATCCTTTTACTTGAAAGACATATCCCTTATTAGTGCTCAATAACATCCTTGTGAATTTGAGATATGCAATGTATTTAATATCTGCAATGTGATTTCTATTCAAACTTACCAGTCACCGAAAATGATGGTCAAGCAGGTCGTCTGACCACCATCGAAGTTAATGGGTGTTTTATGAAGGATTGCCTTCATGCACCAAACATCAGAAAAATACTCCATCGTTTTCACCAAGCATATGGTAATTTATGTCAGCATTTACAAAGCCCGACATTCATCTATAGATTGGAATATCGCAGAATTTGTCAACAGTTGACCGAATGCGTTAGAGAGGGAGACAGAGGCTAGCTTTTGGAGGGCAGTTGGGTCAGACCATTACTGACTGTAACTGGACAATGATGATACATCAAAAGCGAGATGTAACGACTATGAGAGAGACATAAAGTATTTAAATAGTTCGTGTATGAAGGCAATCTTCAAAGTCATCATATTGATCTGCGATTTATTTTGTTCTTAAATGCACGGTTTAGATGCCACACAGCCTGAAGGTTAAACAGTGATTGACTTCGACATTGGTTTAATGCTACTAACACTAATTAAACATCATTCTGGGTGACACCATTGCACAAGCTGGAAAAAACATTCACATAAAAAAATAACGACAAAAGCAATCAAAGCTTCTATTAGTGGTTAATTACATGAATAAAATAGCTTAAGATATAATAACGATATACATAAGATATACAAAACCACAGATATATTTAACGTCAAATATATTAGATAATAGCAGAGTTTAAAAAAATATCAAATCTGTGTTATTGTTACAACTATTAAGATAAAGATAAAACAGATTTAAAATATGATACATTTAAAGATACAACATAGTTGTAAATATTATATATTGATAAATAGAAAATAATTACAGATATAAATAATTCAGATATATATGTATTTATATACCTATTACATAGTTATTGATCAAATATATTTACACATATAAAAAAATACTTATATCATAGATTTAATATGAAACACGTGTTTGGATAAAAATCTCTACTGAAACAGATCTATCAAGCATAGCAAAAAGAGATAGAATATTTAAATAAAAAAAATTGCAGTTGTTTTCTCATAAATTTCATGAAAATGTTTATGGGCGAGATACGATTTTATATCAGAAGTAAATGTTTGAAAACAAAGTAGGAGTGTTATTGAGTTCGCCAATAAACAAAAATGCAAAATAAGTAAAAGTATATTTTTTATTGTTTAATGTGATTCTGGTGTTATCATTGGTTTTTCTTGAATATATAGTGGACTAGGTAATCTTTGCAAAACCGTAGAAAAGACTAATGTTTAAAGCTACTGAGAAGAATACGAACAACCGTTTGAATACCCACGAGTTCAAGTTCAAGTTCTTTATTAACTTTCAGTCTTGCGACTTATCAGTGTAAACATATATTAAACAGGATATTTACATATGTACAAAAAGCCACATTGGTCACAGGAGAATGAACAATACATACTTACAAACTGTCATATATCTGATCGGCGCTTATTTGCCGCTATCAGATACTTTCCAAGATTACATAATTCTTTAATATTCTGTGTATTAAGTAATTGAACAAGCTTATATACACTAGGGTTATTTTTATAGTAACATTTTAAATACTTCCCTCTTAAATCTGTATATCTTGTGCAAACTAAAAAAAAATGAAACTCGTCTTCTATGTCATTAAGATAAACACTCAACACATCAATAAGAAGATAGTTTCAATGATAAAATGATAGATATCGTGTTAATAGGGGTCCAGTGTTCGGGTAGAGTAAGCGTAGTCTCTGAATAGTAAACACAGCAGCATTGCCTTAATTCATACACTTAATTACAACGAATCCATGGAGTACGAATTAAAATTAAACTTGATGAAAAGATCGAACACAGCCATGAATTGAAAATAATTTTAATGAAACAGGTGATGATAATGAGCGATTGCTGGGTTGGCATCTGTCCTCTTCTAGATGTGAATCATAAAAGTATTAATAAAAACATTATCCAATACGCTTTTGATCCTGCGATGGTATGCAGTCATAGTATGGCGTGTGATATTTGGCTGGGTATGTTTAGGAGGTAATGATGGCGCGCATTGTCGACTGTATTTGATGTGGCTGAGGCTCATCCGAGTATATCATTATCATGACCTGAATAACTTGGTGATAATACCGTCTTAATGGTCGAGAAAAACGTTCGCACCGTTTAACCCCTCAGCAGACTGCGATAAATCATGCAATTTGTTTTCTTTAAATTCTTTCTATTTTTAACAGAGTTATCATTTTAAACTTAATAAAGTTCAAACCGAATATTATTGACATAGATTATACGTTATTTACTCTAAATTTCTAGGCAACAACACATTTTTTAACATCGATAATTATCATGCATTCGTGTTTTCAAATAGAATAACTCACGAACAGGACATACCCTGAATGATCTATTTATATACATAATCTGTAAATTCTTCGTAATTTGTATTTAAACGTGAGTGACTCATTGATGATGTGAATGTTAAAGTATTTGTACAACATTGTTTAAAGGTTATATTTTTGTATGATTAAAAAGTACACAAAAAATATTTCGTTCTAAGGTCAACTTTGCTAATTTACTTATATCAATCATAAGTGATATTAAATAAAGAAACTAAATAAATCTACCTCGAATAAGCCACTCTAAAGCGCTTTACAGTGCAAAGATATACAATTAAAAAAATCAATATAATTAACATAGACATGAAATAATACATTAATCAATACAATTTTGTTTAATTAGCGGGAGCTGCCTTATCAGGCGCTACCTACTAACCCTACGCTACATGGCTAAATCTCCCAATGTATGTATGCCTGCATGTGTGCTAGAGATGCATTGTGTATGTATTGATATGTTACAAAAAGTACTGTAAAGTGTAAATGTATTATTAAGAAAAAATCAACTTTCTATTTGTCAAAGTTTCAAGATAGCAATAATAATATAAGAGCGGAACAAGCTATAAAGATGAGGTTATTATACACATCACTAGTTAAGGCGGTAGTAGTCTATACATTTTTTTTATTTTTTTATTCGTATAGTTATCAACTATCGTCAATACGACACATTATATTCCCTGGCTGTTTTTTGTTTTTGTTTTTGAGGACAACGAAAATTTGAGGAAATTTCTTTAAGATATAATGTATGAAATAAAGGGATATGTTAACCAGATTTACAGCGTAGCTTAATACTCTCCTGTTTTTATTTTTCAACTTGTAATGTACAGTATATATTGGTAAAGAATTGACTACCCTTGTCAGCAATTAGTGTTACTAAATTATGAAAGCGCATTCAAACATTAATGTCCCCTTACAACGAAAATAACAGAAATAGTTCGGCATCATTGTCCTGTATACAAAAACTGTTAAACATACATCCATATATCTGTATTTGCTTTACATACAAAAAGGTTTGATTATACTTACAATGAATTATATATTATCTTTACAAACAAGTATTACCATCCCTAAGCCAAAACAAGACAATGTTATCCTTTTGTGTAATGACCGTCCACGTCAATGTGTACCATCAGGATATCATTGACGATACAAACGCATTATATACCCATTTATTTATATTTAATTGACTACATAATCCTCTGCATACAATTTCTATTGAGTCAGGGCAATTTTTCTAAAGCATCAACAATCTATATCAGGTTTACCAAATTAATTTCAAATCTTTTGGTATGACAGTACTTGCTGATTTCAAATGACACTGTCAACATTTCATAGAAATTGAAAACAAAATGTATCTATAATGTGTATATACTAAGCCTTATATTCTATTTTCATTCACAGAGTAAATCCCACTTAATCCTCGAGAACCATTAAGACTCCTTGCCCCGGAGCATGCTGTCATGACCTGAAAACAGACACGGCCTGAAGATAATGCTTGTTATCATGACAACAGAACACCACATTTGTTGTCTAAATCAATTCTCACCCTAGTGGGTATCAATATGACAATTGTCAGTCACTCAACTTAAAACATACATCATCAATGGTGACACGCGCGCGTGACGTCACAACAGGTGAGTATCGGTGGGAACATTCCAAAACTTCCCAAGAGTTGTTAGAGACTGTTAATGTGCGATACTTTGATTGGTTACTAATAGATTGGAGGGGACAGTGAATTATGTGGCACTGTGCTGTACAGGTATGCCATAGTACCGAGCTATAAATTACATGAGAAAATACCTATGTTCTTAACAACTGTGTCACAACTTACCTGAAGGGATACATTACTTTTTTGGCTAGGAACACCCAAACACGAATTCGACAATGGTTGTATATATAGAATATTTTTGTCCGTTAATTAATTAATGTTTCTTTTATTCACTCGCTCGCCAAAACAAACATAGAAAAATTCAGTAAGCCATGCATACCTATGTTTTATTTATCTAAGATATTTACATAGAAAGTGTTAATACCAAGTATGATGTGTTTCATCGATATGGTATAAAGAATTACAGAATTAAAGAATTTTAAAATTTTAACATTCCAGCTTTTAACTAAAATTCTTTGAAATGCATCGGGAAATATGAGACGAGTAATTGTATAACTGCTCTAACGTTGATAAATACCCCAACAATTCCAAAACAAACATAGAAAAATGGAGAACAATATATAAATGTGTACGTATGGGTTAAAGTTGCATATCCAACAAAGCTTATCAATGGAAGGTTTTAAGTTGGTTCAAATAATTTTAGCATTTATCATTTGAAACATTTTCTCTATTAAAACATGGAAATCAGATTTTGAAGAGCAGAATTGCTATAGAAAGATGATATTTATATTATTTACAATATGTACAAAATTAAACAAAGTTGAAGATGCCATACAAAATAGCCCTGTTTCTGTTTCCGCATATAAAAGGTCTACTTCAACATGTTGCAAAATATGCCTTGTGTTTGGTCGCAATGTTAAAGGAATATTACAAAAGAAATGAAAACATTATTATTTAAACATTTTGTGTGTGTTTCGGAAGATAAGACATTGTTGAAAAGATTTGTAAGTCAGTAAATAAACAAAAGATTGCGTTGATTTGAAACCTATGAAATAAATTCAAACATTCTTAAAAACGGGAAATCTTCATTTACATTTTGGTTACCTTGTATTTAGACGTCTGTTGCTTGTATCCCTCGGGTGTTTATTACATCAACTACAACTGGACAAGACAGATGGACATACATCACCGGTCAGAAGGGCCGGACCTCTATTGTGTCAAATATTACCTGGTTATAGATTGTAATGGTCCTTTTACCTGGCTGACACCTGGACAGTACTACGTAATCATATTGGTTAGCTTTACATTTCTATATATGGTAAAGTTGGTAAAATGTTTAGGTAAATAAGACTTTACATAAATTGATATCAAAAATTATTAACATTCAACACAAGCATGATCAACATGTTTGCATATATTAAAAAGAAAATTGAAAATGTCGCATTGATAACGAATTGTAAGCTAACTAGGCTTCGAGGGTTTCGTAAAGATACGTAATAACAGTGTATATGTTTCATCTCTCTGTCATCCCCGCCACGGACATCGGGACAGAACAGCATATTGGACATAATGGGATGTTTGTGTGTGCAATGATACATATGCAATTAACACTTAATAGGTATTAATGTGACCGTTGGCACATTTTATTGACAAATTATGGGAAACATCTAAATAGTTATTTTATTCAATAAATGAAACAATTGCCTCACACTACCATAATAGTTTACTGTCCCTAATTACAAATATTTGAAATCCTAAAACATTCGGGGTTTATAAATTCAAATTGTCTTCGCATTTCCATAAAACTTGCAAACGCATAATTGTGGTACAATGAGAACATCCAGAAAACGGAAAATCCAATACAATACATTCAAAATTCGTAGTCCCTTTATTAAATATATAAGACATTAATTCAAATTTAGTGTTTTATATTTGTTGTGCTGAAATATCTACGGTAACCTTCCTGCATTTCTTCACAAAAGCATTTGCTTTTATAGATTTATTACTGCTGCCATTTCGAATAAATATTTACTCCCCCTTTTTGTGTTTTACTCATAGCAACCATACCATATAGCATTTACTTGTTTTGTTTGTATGCATATTTCATTAAAAATATTTTAAGGAGAATGATCAGCCTTAAGATGAACTAGGATCCACTAGGATTAATTATATCGTTCATAATAAATCTTCATTATTAAACTGTATAAAACACTACGTATTCTAGCTAAACTTGAACATTATATTAAGTTAACACACATTCTAAAACAAAGCTTTCACATTCTAGTAACAACTAGACTTTCGTGTAAGGCTTTCACTTTCAAATAACACTTGAATATTATATTAAAACAAGCATATTCTAATCAAGTACATTTTATAATAATATCCTAATTTTCACATGACAACATATTTAGATACATGTGTGAACATGAAAATACTCGGACAAATTTTACGAATGTCCTTCAGGAAAACTTGATGTTAAGGCAGTTATGCAAAATCAAGTTCGTGTTCTCCAACCATCTTTCTAAGTTGTAACTGGCCGAGTTCTGCCAACAGGATCAATATGTAAACATTACCGTAGGAAAAACACTACTAAGTTAGGTCTAGGTACATTTAAGATATGAAACAATATCAGATTTTTAAGATACCATACTCTCTTATTTAGATAAGAAATTGAACCTGACTACAGAATTATGATTTGAGAATTTATAAAGCTTAATGAAAACGGACTTTATACCTCCTTATCTCGTTCAGAGAATAAAAAATTGCCTAAACATGAAAGGACGATGCCTTTATGAAAATAAATACATTCTTTACATTGCATCTACATTATGTTTTATATGAGGAGCATCAAACGATTTGTTTTTGTCACCGCAATTAACCTATATACCTAACGACATCGCTTATTTCACATGGAAAACATTTTTGTTTCCGTAATAACAAAAACCATGTGGTTAAGTATCTGCATACGAGATGATCCCCGGCGGGTTCTGTCTGAGGAACACTCCTATCCCTAGGGAACCAACAAACAAGTTTACACAAATGAAATATCGTTTCAATTAGTACACAACGTGCCTTTGTGTTTTTTTCTTTTTCATCTCTGGACCCATCACAAATAGTTTTGGTTGAGGGTGTTGGTTTGTGAGATGATTAATTCATGCAGTTTTATAAAGTGGACAATCAACTTCTAAAACAAAAAATATCCGCTGTAAATGTTTATGGGTTTTTTAATCTTAAAGGAGATTTTTTTCATCTACTGTTTAGATTGTACAGTTATAATACATTAATTATCACATGTCTAAATGTATGTAGAATAAAATGTTCTTGGGTTTTATGGATAGTTTTGTTAAATTGGACAGCATATAAACATGTGTAAGCGTATAATAGTAACTGAGTATGATGCCAAAATAGCCATGAACAATAGTCAGACATCATTATTAAGTTTCCGTTCGTAATATGAGTCTTGGGTTTTTTCTTGGTAATTAACATACATAAAAATAACTTATGTGTCAACCAAATGTGGCAAAATGCACCTTAATATCCATTAAGTGTTAATTGCGGAGCATGTATCAACTGCTGTACAAATCAGCCATTGTCTCGTTTGACTGTTACTGACCTATGACACCATGGCATCACGTGATATGGAGGTGAACGACGAAGGATAATGACGGTTAAACGAACAAAAACAGTAATAACATCTAAACAGGTCAACTTGATCATCTACTAGTTATCTTACATACAAGTGGGTACATTGTTCACCTTTCGCTCAAATTATGTATATATTTATGAACACCGCAAAAACATTTTACATTATGATCAACATCACATAACATTGATATGATCAAATAGGCTTAAACCATATATGATATTTCAATATTAAGACTTTTTAAGCTGACAATACATTTGTTATGTATAGACACTGGGCATATGTCACACAGATAAAAAGGCCATTATAATCTATAACCGGGTTATATGCGACATAGCGATGGTGCTAATTAATTTTGACTCGGTGATATATACACTTACGTCTTGCCTAGCCCACCATTTATATGTGTTCAGTACGTTGTCCCTGCAGGCCTGTTACACATAATGCCCTTATAACAAAATAGAAATTATATGACCAACATTCAGAAATATGTAGAAGGATTTATGTAGTGTAGGTGGTGATCATTTGTTTTAGTTACGTAAATGGCAAAAATACATAAATACACTAATAAATACGTAGATAATTGACAAAATATCATTGTAAATTAGATATGTATAAAGACATCCTTTTACAGTGTGTCTTTGTTTCCTAAAACATGCTATTTCTATGTATGTTTCGGAACTGTTTTCTTCCGACTTTCAGCGCCAGTAATAAGTCTTTAATCAGTGAAACTGCCATACAATGCAGAAAATATCATCTTTGTTCAGGTTTTTGGATTGACGTTAAATTGTATATATGTACTTCTCTCTGGTAATTTCAGTTGTTCTCCTTTCAAAATGTATGTACATGTATTTCTTAATATAAAAACCATTTAAATACACTGGGAAGGTCGATCGTTTATCAAACTATGGTATACGTTTATTTAGGAATACAATGTGTATACATATAAATGAACATATTTTATAGAATATAAAGGTACGACATATGCTTATACTGGGATTCACGCATATATGACAAACACGTGTTATAATGATTTTAGTATTGAAGATATGCCCAATTATAACATGTAACGTCATAAACATGAATTGAATTCCATCGACAAATTAATGATGGGCAATTATTGATAACTTAGCTCTTTATAAGCTTTATGAATGTTTTAGTGATGCACAGGCTATATATCTGACAACAATGTAACACGAAATATCCACCCCTGTGATGGTGGGTGTGGAAACAAAATACATAAGTGGTAACTGTGCATACTAACAGTTAGCCAATACAGCATTAATTAATCACGCGCTAGCAGCGATTGGGCATGAGAGACAGAACCAAAAACAATATATCTAATGTGTTTTTGTGAGTGTTAAATAATTCCCCTATTTAAAGTACATCCTGCTTCAAAATGTTCGCAAAAATGTGTTGTTACTTATCCCTCTTTTAACCATCTACTATTTGTTTACAAAAGTGTGTAAAAAACCCAGGTAAGATTGATACAAACGTAAAACAAAAAGCAATCAGCCTAAATCAGCGACAGAAACAAAGGCCAAATTTCACTTAAGCTATACACGTTTGTTATACACACTGCTTTGTTTAACAACACGGAGCGGCGCAGATTTACATAGACAGTGTCAATTAGTGTAATGTTGGCTCATAAAGTCGTCTTTGTTGCAACATTTGCCCTATAGTTGTCTGCCCTTTGGCCCCTCTCCTCTCCTCCTCATCACCTATAAATGCTTCGTTATAGCATTGCGGCCACTCTCGCCGGAAGGGACAAGTCCGTTAAATTATTAGTCTGGTCTCCAATAGCAATGTTCCCAGACTGTCACCCTTAAGGGTACAGATGCAATTAATAATCTCTCCCCTGTCGTATAGCCACTGACACGAGCGAATGATGTTAAAAATGCCTTTTTTTTGTAAAACTAATCTCCTTTTATTTTCTATAATACCGTGCCAGATATTGAAATTATAAATCAAATTCTAAACAAGAAGACGCGTGCCTCATCAACCTTGTCAACCTGTGTTATGTACGGTATACTAAGTTAGACAGCATGTATGGGTATTGTAATATAGACAATGGGACAGATGATATGTGTAGCATGTGAAATGTTTGTTAGCCGTAGTTAGCCGATCGTACCTCATATTGGTTTTCCATAGTTTCACCATTCATAATTAGCATTTGTTTACCGTGGTATAACATTAATACCTACCACTTGCTTGCCTTGGTATACCTTTTGCACATAACATTTGTTTGTCGTGGTATAACATTAATACCTACCGCTTGCTTGCCTTAGTATACCTTTCGCCCATAACATTTGTTTGCCGTGGTATAACATTAATCCCTACCGCTTGCTTGCCTTAGCATACCTTTCGCACATAACATTTGTTTGCCGTGGTATAACATTAATACCTACCGCTTGCTTGCCTTGGTATAAAGATCGAACCACACTGGATGCACTTCAGCATTGTTTTGACGATTCTTTATCGTGATACAACTGCTGATTGTCTTACAGTTAGTGATTATGATACTTTTTCGAGATATAACTGTCGTTTGTTGAGACAAGTCATTTTAATACTTCACTGTGATATAGCCATTGATTGTTTAAGATTTAATATTATTAAAGCTGTTTGTTTTATGCGAGGTTTTTTTATCATATTTTGCAAGAACTAACTAATGATTGTTTTTGAATTGCATACCTAGTCAAGGTTCTACTACAATTAGTTAACTTACTTTAAGACGGCATCTTTTCTCGGACGTCTTATTTCAGCGAGTTTTACATTACTGAAATGCGCTAAATTATGAAGTGCTTAACTTATTTTCAGTAATCTGTTTGTTATGGTGTATAATGTGGATGCGCTAAATTTTAGTACGCTGAAATAAGAACGTTTACAGTATGTTAAGATAATTCTTATTTTCAAATATTTTCTTTTTAATTATGTATTATTAATATAAGTATTTTCCGTGCGTGCTACCTGAAGGTGATGACTGGGTAGTGTTGAATTTATTTTCAGTTTTGATCACTATTTTAGCATAAATTTTAATTTCACCTAAATGTATAATAAATCTTTAAATCTTTGATACGACTAGACTCTTGACCCACGGTATCTGTTTGATTTTACTCCACGGTAAGATGTTAAAGTTGAAGCTCTCCTGTTTCCTAATTTAGAATTTAAACCAAAAAAAACACATAAAATTATTCAAATTGTGTTAAGAAATGTTCGAATTAAAGATGAATTATAAATCTTTAAGCTAGTGAAGCAAGATTAATACGAAGTCTCAGTGTTCACTACAAAGACCTTCTACAACCCTCGATCATAAGCACACGTTTAAATGTTTATACAAATGAAAGAACTTTTTAAAATTATTACTGTATTCTGATGTTTAGTAGTTTTATATAATAATTTCTTATTTTTGTATGTAACAATGTGGATTGTACACGCTCTGTATTTACTTGTTATCTATTCTGTAATGTATATTATTAATATAGTACGTAGATTCCGTAATTGTATGAATCACGTGACGATGATGTGACATATAGGTACGTTAACACTATATTAATGTTATTTTTACTAGTTAGTTTTATAGATATTGTTTATGATTTTTTAATTGGCTACGTTGATTAATTTCAACGCCGATATTTAATGATTAAAATTTATATCAACGGAAATTTACGAACTATATCGGCCAATCATAATCAAGCGGTCAGATCAAAAGTAAATTCCTTGTTAGCGGTGAGGAGTTTCAGATTAGACAGCTGGTCATTCGGACGTAATTTGACTATATCCAAGCTCACCGATCTCCGACAAGAAATATAAAAAATACGCTGTTTGATATTACTACAAAAAATGTAGGAAATCAATGAATTCCTCCAAACCTTCCTTAGGACAAATGCCTTTGTGACATGGAGTTGATACTCTAACGAATAAATGGAATATGGACATGATACCAGGTGTATGTGTTTATTTTTACATGCGACATGTAATACACGTAGAGGTTATGCTATATCTTAATTGTATACATTTATAGCAAACGTTACAAATATCGTTGTATTATAGGACTCTATATATATCCATATATGTTTATGCATGAAATACAATTGAAAACATATATAAAGAATGAAGGAGTGTTACAACAAAAACACCTACATATAATACACAATTTTATTTTAAATGGATTTACTTGTATACTATGTATACATGTTTATACAAATCCATATCCTGATATTAAAAAAATAGCTGACTTATATACAATATATACCTATACAATTGTTATACTTAGTTCAATTGAAGTTCACTTAAATAGCAATGTAGATAGAAATTATTATTAAGTCAGAATATATATATGGATATATATATTGCCTTGTAATAGTTTATGTCTTTGTGGTGTGATGTAAATGTATACAATATGTGACGTTTAGTTATAAGTAATGTTTGGTTAAAAAAAACACTTCTCAGATACTGAACTTCAGAACTCATCCCAAGCAAGGAAAACAATCAAAGATGTGACTCCTGTGAGAGGATATGTTTACATGATATATGTATACTCATATGATATTTTACATGATGTATCTGTGAAGACAAAAAAAAATGTTACATATGTTATATATCCATTATATATGTACCAGGTAATTGATCTGTTAATAAAACAAGTTCGATAAACGCATTGAGAAATGTAATCGACGTCGATTTTCAATGTTAAACATCACCTATAAAACTATACCTATGTAGAAGCTTATGACTTTAACGACACTATCAAATTAAAACCACGAAACAGCAAGTAGTTTATTGTAGTGCGATTTTTTCGTAGACTTACTGTAGATATAACATTAACATAATCACGATATTTGCTAATTATGGTTTGAACGATCATGCCTTCTAATGCACTTATGTTCGTAACGTTTAATCATATTCACCTATAATAATAAAGAAATATGATAATTTATGTTGCATTCTAGATTAAGTGTCGTTACTGTCAACCCATTATTTCATATTTTAGACGTGTGTTAATTAAATAACACTGACGACTACATCACCTAATTTCCGTGTTTTCTATGAGTTTTTTGTATTCAACATTAATGAGTGCACTATTATCAGTGTTACGTAATGGGTGAATACATTACACATTAATTTATCTTTCTGATGGTTTGGCGGTGAAGTTTTGACACATATTAATCTCAAATAATTCTTACGTTAATGAAGAAGCGTGCAGGTAAACAGTTATATCCACTCAATTATTGTCCCATTATAAATACACATAATTTTGGATGGGACAATATTTAAACATTATGCAAACAACATACATATACTGTAAATGCGATTTTGTTCATCCCATTAACCTTAACATAATTGGTATGATTATTATGAAACTGTCTGTCTTTTGTCTTTTTGAACGTAAATGTGATTTTGAATTCGTTAAGATCTGCTTGTGGGAGAGGTCAAAACTTTCAACGGAACGGTTGACACGTTTTACATAAGTGTTTTGTTATCGTGTAACTCATCCTAATCAAACTTGTAAGAATTAACTGGCTTGTATGAAACCATTTCTTTTGTTTTATTTTGTTAGATGGACCATATTTATTTACATGTATTTAGTTGGACAGAAACTCAAATACAATGAGTAGAATATAACTTTTACTTTTTTAAATGAATCTGTGACAAACCATGACTCATCACTTATTCGTGCCATTATAAATGCCTGAAATTAGATATGATACATGTTAATGTTTAATAGCCAAATTAATAATACAAATTATAAGCAGGGGTCAGTATTACCTCATGGAAATTAATGAAATCATGTGTGATAAGATTTTGTGGCATATATATGTGAAATTCAATGTTCACTTTTTGAGTTCTCATTTGAAAATCCTATAGTATGTTAGAGTACAGAAGATGATGTGTATATGACGGTTTTTCTTTCGTCGAGCTGGTTTGGACAGCTTTCAAGAAGTAGACAATGATTGTATGTAATTTACGTAGTTTATTTCTTCACACCTTCAAGCCAATCTTTAGTGTTACCTTTCAAGTTTATATACGAATTAATTAGTTTTCTACTCCAGGAAGTCTTTTCTCCAAACATTTATCGGGCTTGCCTTGGGTTACGTTAAATTGGGGTTTTAACACCAGGGCAAGGGTTAGATAATTTCTAGTGATAATGTCAAAAGTGCAAGAATGCACCACTGTATTTCACTTAGATATGTCACAACAGGACCTTTAGGAATGTCAAGATCTGTTCAACATTCACCGGTACGCACTAGTTATAACATTTATGTGTGTGTTTGTAAGCGACAGTGGTGATAGTACACCGTTATATATGACAGGCATGCATCCCGTACATCTACGTACACGTCCATGTTTAAGTATCAAGTGCTTTTACCGACGACATCCATGTAATAACTTACTTTCAACAGTGAACTCTTAATACAACTTTGGTGGGAATGCATCAGTTTTTTCCTTAAATTTTTATATGCCCCATCTGTTCCAATTGTTGACGTCAAGTATTGATTGTATATCCTCGTCTGTGGATGCCGTGGAACATATCCTAGAAGCAAATGAATGCAAAAACAATAGAATTTCCAATGTTGAAAACAAAAGCAATCTATAATTTGTTGTAGTTCTCTACACCAGCCACCCACACATATTTCAATTATCATAGGACATGGAAGGACGGATCATAGAAACAATAATAAATAAAATTAATAAACAATCCCTTATGTAGATTAGTCTTTCAAACTGAGGAACGTAGGATTGATCACACCATAAATAAGAAGAACTCGATTTTCTCGGGTTGAAGTTATTGATGTATTCTGGTTTACGTTTTTCCCATAGTATTACAATGTAATGACAAGACCATGATGTAAATTAACAGTTAAAAATTATGTACAGTTGTCCACATTTTATTGACAACGTAAAATGACTTCGATCACGACCTACATTTTAACTGAATTAATATGCAACGTATTTTGAAATCGTACCTCGATATCGAGATGATAACAAAATACGTTTTAAGTAAGTGGACAGATATACACAATTGATTTCCGCTATATTCATTCATACGATGATTTCTTTTTCCAACCTTAGCATTGATATTTATTCTGAAATGACGAAAAACAACCCATCATCTGTCCTCAAAATTGTCTGAGATATAAGTTCCTTTGTCGAAAATCTCCCAGATTAAATCATCTTCCAATAGGACCCCATTTTATTGATATGTTTTAAATAATTATTGTTCTTTCGGCTACTCTATTCGATAACTATATCACCTGATACCCTTTCATCTAAAACTCTAATGGAAGAAAGACCAAGATAAATCTTTCGAATCCCATTCTAACTGAGGTGTTCCCATAAAAGGAAATAACTTTAATTTCCTCCCATCAACACCTTGATGTATAGACCATATTTACTATCAGTGCTAATAATGTCTCCCGGCCATTTCTCCCCTGACCCTGGAAGTATCAAGCTAATTTATCATCTAGTTACTGTGTCCAGTGTTTTCAAGAACATCATCACTGACCAGTGGTCAATTTATTTACTGAATACTTCAGAAGTTCGCTTCAAGTCCTTATATTAACCTTGGCATTCCAGCGCGTGACCTATTGCCATTACACCCTCCCCCCATACAAACGCTGAGCACATGACTGGAACCGCCTCGTTTGATCGGTAAAAGTCCCATAAACAAATGGATGAAAGGGACTTTATACGACACAATCCATATGATTGAATCTGTTATTGGAGGTACTTAATCGTTTTGGGGTTCTCTAAAGGCGGACAAACAGTCTTTTGATTTTCCCAATTTCGGTTGCTGATGCAAGTATGTTGCATATAGTATTTTATGAAATACCATGGTGATAATACAAAAACATATTATAAAAAACTCATAGCATATACATACTATGACTTTTCAAGACTAGAATTTGGAATTTTGCAGTATTCACAAAAATGACACAGACTGTTACAGATGCTCAAGCTTACATCATCCTACACCTATAGCAATTATCTCCAACTTTCGCTACCTGTATATGAACAATACACTCAGATACACTCGTTAAAAACATAATCTATAAGTTTTTGTTGTTAACTTATTTTGTGTTGGCTTTTCAACATAATATTTACTATTTCTGGAAACTAGGGTCTATCAGTACAGCCATTGTATTTTATCTCTAACATCAACAAAGTAATAGAATCGCTGCTGTAGCTATCCCAGGGCAAAGGTTTAAATTTCCCCGATTGCGCCTCTCTTGTATGTGTTGCTAATTCACTTTCTGGTTGTTTGCATCAAAACAATTTCCAGAATAAGAAGTTAAAATAGTCTAGTTAATTTTAATCATGTGTTATTATCGTCCACACTGTAAAGTACTGAGAGGTACCGGTCGTCACCAAAGGCTATTATGGGCCATTAGCTGGTCAGTATTAAATGTCCAGAGGAAAAACTACTGACCAATTTTAATGGTCAAACCAAAGAGTGGTCACTTTAGATACGGTACAATGGCGATTATTTCATTTTGTTATCTTAATCTCTTGACCACTCATTGAAAATCATCTGCTCATCTCGCCCACAACAATGGTCAAACCGTTTTATCATGACCGCTAGTCAACACTTTAACTATTACCATCTACAAATTTGGCATTAGAGCACGTCATAACACATAGATGGAGAAAGGTACGATACCGGTCATAATTATATTGAGAAAAGACGACGGTGTGGTACTGCCTTCTTTCAGCGCAATTTGCTTGCATAACCCTTTGTCCTGTTGGGATTTATTTGTTGTTAACCAGTTAGATATCTTAAGTGCAGATATTCGATGACTTCCGATAAGAAACTCCATTACAACATAACATAAGACCCCCAAAGAGCCATTTATTTTCCAGATAAATGTGTGATAGTGATTTAAGTAAGGGTTTTACTTCGAAAAGAAATATTTACTCAAGGGTGGCCACAATTTGAATGACAGAAGTACATCCTATGCATTACATTTCTTTCAGTGTTATCATTCTCGACTTTAATTGATTTCGATTGGATAAAATGTTATCGTGTGCTTCCAAATACAAAAGGGGTTGACTGCATTCTAGAAATGTAAATACAGTTTCCTACACAGTTATTAATAAATCTAATCAGGTCCAAATTATTTCAGTTACCCAGTAAATGTTATTGAATACATGTTAGAAAAATCACTATTGATAATAACTAAATAATTGCATCTGATTTCAGTTCAAACATGGTTTAAGCTTGGAAAGAGGAAATCATGTTCCCCTCGGTTGCTACGATCGATTACAATATCGAGAGCATATTTAACACTTTTATCTAAAATTCATGTAGTAAGAGGCTTCTTAAAGAAGTTCGTGCTAACAGCTTTAATTCACTGATGTTTGCCTTTTTTGAAAGACGAACGTGAGACATACATTAATGATTGCATCTTTAAAACTTGATAATTGCTAATTGCTGTTTCATAACTTAGATATACATTTAGCCCTGATAAGGGTCCAATACACAAGTATTATAATTTATAGATTGTATGAAAAATAAATACTAGCTATATTAATACTGATCATACATATACATTATGTATGTTATGTTTCATTAAAAAAATTAGCCTTTCATTTCTGCAATTGACATGACAATCGACTTCGTTTATAAAGTGCATGCCATCCTTTTCATTCATTGTTCAATCGTTAAGTCAATTTTCGCTTGGAGCAAAACGCTTACACTGATTAATTAATTAAATATGTCTTTCAATCTTTAGCAACTATATTTTAAGTAACATCTGTGAATAACTATCGTTTAATTATTATGAAAATAAGGTAGATTTATTAGTTTGATATCATACAATGTGATTTTTATTTGGCCGTTTAAGTTTCTGAATTAAGCGATGCTTGGTGTGTGAAAGTACAGAAGGGTTACAAACGATTTTGTTTTTCATACATCTGTGACATTATGTTTGGAATTAAGGTATAGTACATTTTATCGTTCCCTCCACAAACAGATAACAGCACGTCGGACAATCAGAAGCGAAAGCAGGTCTAATCTGTGTCGCCACGCACGTGTTGTAGTCCTTGATGCACCCGCCACATATTTCTCGTGATTTATGGTCCGATAGTCATCAACGTCTTCATTGTCGTAATCATGTCGTGCTGCGACCAATTTGCGACAAAAATGGCGTTCTTTTTCTTAAATTAGTTTCAATGACATTTTACAGATTATGAACTTTGAGGTTTTGTGTTTGAGCCCATCAAGGGGTTTGCAAAAGAATGAGAAGTGTTCCATTTAGTCATTTATCAACCTCAAAACTCGATCGCAGTACAGAAGTAATTTGAATTTTATTGCTTGATTCGCACTGATTTTGATAGGCCGATAAACTTTCTCAATTTCAATTTTCGTCTCGTGTTTCTTTCTCGACCCAAACTATCTGTTAATGTATCGACATTAAATCCCTTGTTTGACTCCACTAGGGAAGCGGTAGAGATTTGGAAAAAAGATTTGATAATCGATAATAATGACTGAAACAAATAAACAATTAAGACCTTACGGGGTGATACAACGTCACTAACTATACCAGATATTGTGACACATGCTATACCAGATAGTGTGCCACATGCTATACCAGATAGTGTGCCACACCAATTATAAGAACTTTGTCACACCCTTCATCAGATAGTTTGCCACATGCTATACTAGATAATCTGCCACACCCTATAATATTTTTTTTGTGACAGCCTTTATCAGACAGTTTGTCACATGCTATATTACATACTCTACCACATCCAATAACAAATACTTTGTAACACCCTTTATCAAACAGTTTGTCACATACTATACTATATAGTGTGCCACATCCTATAACAAATACTTTGTCACACTATTTATGAGACAGTTTGTCACATGCTATATTAGATAGTGTGCCACACCCTATAACAAATTATTTGTGAAAGCCTTTATCAGAGAGTTTGCCGCATGATATACTAGATAGTGTGCCAAACCCTATAACAAATACTTTGTCACACCATTTATCAGACAGTTTGTCACATACTATACTAGATAGTGTGCCACACCCTATAACAAATACTTTGTCACACCCTTTATCAGAGAGTTTGCCACATGATATACTAGATAGTGTGCTACATGATATACTAGATAGTGTGCCACACCATATAACAAATACTTTGTTACACCCTTTATCAGAGAGTTTGTCACATGATATACGAGATAGTGTGCCACATACTATAATAGATAGTGTGCCACATCCTATAACAAATACTTTGTAACCCCCTTCATCAGAGAGTTTGCCACATGATATACTAGATAGTATGCCACATCCAATAATAAGTATATAATTTGTGACACCTTTTTATCAGAGAGTTTATCACAAGCGATACTAGATAGTGTGCCACACCCTATAAGAAATACTTTGTGACACCCTTTATCAGAGAGTTTGCCACATGATATACGAGATAGTGTGCCACATACTATAATAGATAGTGTGCCACATCCTATAACAAATACTTTGTAACACCCTTCATCAGAGAGTTTGCCACATGATATACTAGATAGTATGCCACATCCAATAATAAGTATATAATTTGTGACACCTTTTATCAGATAGTTTATAACAAGCGATACTAGATAATCTGCCACACCCTATAACAAATACTTTGTGACACCCTTTATCAGAGAGTTTGCCACATGATATACTAGATAGTGTGCCACATGATATACTAGATAGTGTGCCACACACTATAACAATTACTTTGTAACACCCTTTATCAGAGAGTTTGCCACATGATATACTAGATAGTGTCCCACATGATATACTAGATAGTGTGCCACATCCAATAATAAGTATATAATTTGTGACACCTTTTATCAGAGAGTTTATCACAAGCGATACTAGATAATCTGCCACACCCTATAACAAATTATTTGTGAAAGCCTTTATCAGAGAGTTTGCCGCATGATATACTAGATAGTGGCCACACCCAATAACAAATACTTTGTGACACCCTTTATCAGATACGTTGCCACATACTTTACTAGATAGTGTAACACATGCTTTATCAAATACTTTATCAGACAGTTTGCCACATGCTATAACAAATACTGTTTCACACCCTTTATCAGATACGTTGCCACATGCTATACTAGATAGTGTAACACATCGTATAACAAATACTTTATCACACCCTTTATCAGACATTTTGCCACATGCTTTATCAAATACTTTATCACACCTTTTATCAGACAGTTTGCCACATGCTTTATCAAATACTTGTTCACATGCTATACTAGATAGTGTAACACATCCTATAACAAATACTGAATCACGCCCTTTATCAGACAGTTTGTCACTCTATAACATTGATTTGTAATCCTAGCATTGTTGTAATGTTTAGATATTGTACGAGTTAACATTTAGTTATGTCTAGGGAGTGAGATACACGAGGAAACATTTCCAACGGTAATCTGATAACATGATAAGCTGTACTAGCGATGTACGATGAAATAGTATTTTTTTCAAATTGATGGATAAAGGATGATTATTTTTTTTAAATCATAATTCCTTTGCGTCTTCGAATGATTGGCTGATATGCAAATATATGTACACGTTTCACCTTGCTAACTGGAATCAACCTATCAATATTTGGCGTATGATATTTATAAGATAAAAATGTTCGTTGTAACCGTGGATCACTCATCTGTTTTTTTCTTATTTTCCAATTCAAGCACTTACATTTTGAATTTGATAACATTGATGATGTTTATGTGAAATTCACTTGATAAAGTGCTAAAATAATTTTTTTAAAAATCCATTTGTGAAATCAATGTTATATAGCCCATGGAATGTAGTGGAATATCTGGTTTCTACAAGGTTTCTGATAGGTAATCTATACCAGCGCATTGTTGTAGCGAGTTTTTGTCTGAGTATTTCATTGATTGATTGATTGGTGGGGTTTTACGTCCTTGTTCCAATATTTTCGAGCCAGGAATAGAACCAGGAATTTAATGTGGTAAACGGATTTTTTTATCTGTAAAAAATAACAGTTACGGCTATTAAAGTTTAACTTTTCTATACTAACGTGGTTGAGCTTATATACACAAGTGGAACAAAATCAAAATAGAAACAAATATATGCATAGCGTCAACAGAGGAGGACAAAATCAGTTCGCATTATCAACACAAATGACAACAAAAGGAACCGAATAAATATATATCAATAGTGTCACGTAGATCTGCTTCACTATTTCATTATTAAAAGGAATATACAAATTATTTTCAAGAATTCACCAAAAAGAAGAAGGATAATCACATTTGTTGAGTATATTATTATTCTCTTTATTTCCTCCAATTTGAAATCAGAACCTATTTTTCTGTGTATATCCACTTATTACAGATACTTCTGTTTCAGCATGGAAAAGAATACACACAAAAACACAAGAAAATAAAACAAATCTCCTTGCTTTGTATTTAAAAAAACTTTAAAACGACAAAGAATCGTTCGAATGTTTACGATTTGTGTCATACGTGGAAATATGCAGGAAATGGGATGTTTCACATTTAAAAACAACAAGCTTTTAAAACCCAAACTTGGCAGCCGTATAAAAAATGAATGAAAATTATTCGATAAGGATCCAAATCCTTGTTGACCATCAAGAAATGTACCCGTTTTACCTTAACCTCGACATGACAAGGGTCACCGGGTCACAACAAGATCTCGTGTAGTTTCGTACGTCGCGTTATCTTGTATTTCATTGTCAGTGACCCGTATTTTTTAAAGGTTAATGGCTTCTCTTTACAATTGTGTAACTTCCAAAAAGAAGCTGATATTTCGATGATGGCTTTTTTGACTAATGATATTTTACATGACATAAGTTAAATGTCTTTTCAACATGTTGCTAACACATTTGAACAAAAAAAACTAAGCTTAAATTGTTCAATACATTAAATAATCATTCAGGAGGTTTAGAAACAAAGTGTGAGATATAGTATTTTAAACCTGAAGGTGAATCATTTACTGTATACGATTGATCTATAGTAAACAGCAGGTTTATAATGTACGTCTGTTCAGTGTGTTTTCCTTATGAAAAATTCAAGTTCAAATGTGAAACTCCATGAAACGTGATAGCCTGGTTTTCTACAGATAGTTTATGATGGATGTGTTGGGCGCATGAAATAATTAAAGGAAACAAAGAAACGGAAAGACATTGACTTTTAGCAGTATTAATATACCATCTTAACATTTCTAATACAAAGGTATCAATAATGTGTTAAATGACCTGTAAGACAACATGATCTGATAGCCTGTAACAGATTCAGTCGGCATGACAGAAATGTGTCAAGCACTAAGTGTAGTGTAGAAAACACATTAGGCTATTTAAACGGGTACGTTGGGTGCAGGCCCAGGATAGTTTTCACCAGATTATGTAGGTAAATGAATTTCTTTTATATGTGTTGCGTTGCAGATGGGCATTTTTTCTTGGGGGTCACTCGGGTACAATTGTGAGTCAGTTGTTAATGTATTTGATAGGTGTAAAATTCGCTAATAATGGGAAATGTCATTACGTTAATGACTTAGGTTTTATAACGCTAAGGCAGCACATGATGACAAGAGTTAAGACCTTGTAAAATAAACCGGATCGTTTAGATAGCATACTTTCTAATGCTAGCAGTGCACACGATTTTAATGGATATCCTGATGTACATATATATAACCACCGGTATAATTTATATTGGCTGTTTGAAGCTTTACAGATCTTCATAACAGCTATTTATTTGGTAGAAAAGAACTTTCACCAATACTAATTCGTCAGGAATTTGCAGACATTGTATTACCATTTTATTATTAAATCGTTATACTTTTGGGGTAAGATGGAAATATCAAAAACAGTGTGTTTTATATCTATAATGTGCTGCCCATGCATTAAGTGTAGAGATTAGTAAAAACATTATATTACGTAATCGTTTTAACATATACGGACCACCATGCTTGAAGAGCTAGTATTACTTTCTGAAGCTAGTAAATATCCCATCATCTTATTGTGTTATCCCCCCTCTCTTTGAATACAGATATAAGATAACATGATTGGCATGTAAATTCCCTAAACAATACTGTTTTTTTCCACATTTTGCACAATGTTATTTTTTCAAAATGATATGACTACAATACAAAAAAAACGATAAAAATTGAATATTGCCAACATAATTAGAAAGAAGGAAAATTCGACGTGCACATGGAATAGATATTCAGGGAGAGAAAAAAAGAAATGCATTACCCCCATCACCAACTCCAAATAAATAATTAAATAAACAAATAAATACAGAGTAAATAAAAAACAAATGGAGGAAAAACACACGTGGGTCTTGTTTGCACATCATATAGTTGAGGAATGTCTTATGAAGCAATGGTATTTCAATGGGAAATCGCACAGTTGAGGATCTCAAGCAATGATACATCAATGAAATATATCAGCTGAGAAAGAGCATGCAACGTTTACTCATTGGAAATCTCACAGATCAGGAAACTCTAGCAAGGTAAATGCAATTGATAAACTCATAGAAAGGAGGAACTCGATCAAAGTTGAAACGGGGGATATCTCAAATCGAGGAAAACTCAATCAAAGTTATAATTGGGAATTCTCAAAGTTACGGTTTATTAAAACTTAAGATGGTTGAAACAAAAGAGGCTGGACGCCATAACGCCGTTATCAAGCTCAAACTCAAGTGTTGTATTCAAACAATTTTTCTTACATCTTTGTTTTGCGTCAAGATCAAAAATAAGCACAAAACATAAAATAGTATTTATCAGCTTATAGTCTGATTTTGTGCATGAGAACGGTTCCATGACATCACAGTTTGTGACACAACTGTTATATTTACAGGCCCCAAGATACCGGCAATATTGTTACGATACAACAAATTAGATTATGTTCATATCTGCTTTAATCAAATAATAGATAGGAAAGTAATGTTTTAAATCATATGTATCCATCCTCATCCTCACCCGATCACGTGACAATGATACGTGTCTGTTGTCCTACGACAGGAGTAAAGATACCTCTCTGATGTATACTTGGTGTATGTCCGTTCACGCGAATGTCTTCTCATCTGTCAAGTTCTATTAACATCTGTGTGTGGGTATTGACTAACACGTCTCTGTTCTGTGAATGAAAATAATCTATTTTAGGAATTATTCTCACGGCTGTAGTAGGGAATAGCAGGTTCAATGAGCGCCCAGACATTTGTGAATGAAATAATTACAAGGGAATGAAGATGGGTACGCATTCTTTCAGTATCACAAACACCCATGATATATGTCGTTAAGCACGAACCCTGTCCTACAACGTCACATTGTACTGTCTGACCGGGAAACATTATCCGTGTTACGTACTGTCTACTAACCTCTGTCAATACAGACATTTATCATATGTTCGTATCCTACTATTTCAACCATTGATATTTTTACATGAAATGCCTTAATATTTTACACATTGCATTGTGTTAACATTGTGTGTTACACTTTGTGAATGATAATTTAATAGCGTTATAACCGTTTTCAAATTATACCATAGGGCTATACAATTCTCTTCATATGATAAAACTTTTCATCTAATATATAATCATTCAGTTCAACGTGGATTTTGAATGCTATAAATGTATTTTTATTTTTTGTTATTTTTACGAAATTATATTAAAACTTCATTGTAATTTAGGTCACACAGGAGTGTTAATGAAAAATGTATCTGACAGTGACCGATGCCCAAAAAAAATATTTCTACAATTAATACAAATTATCTACAGGGATCTGAAGAATTTGGCTGAACTTTAGCAATTCGTATTTGCCACCTTCAAACTTGTATACGATACATATCAATAATACTCAATCGTTTGCTTAACAGAGTACCACTACCTTGGATTTACCTGATTAAGCAGACTATTCTCCTTTAAACTCACATCTTCTTAACCTCCTTGT
The DNA here is from genome assembly GCF_002113885.1 of Mizuhopecten yessoensis. Taxonomy (NCBI): domain Eukaryota; kingdom Metazoa; phylum Mollusca; class Bivalvia; order Pectinida; family Pectinidae; genus Mizuhopecten; species Mizuhopecten yessoensis. The sequence continues at coordinate 148,588 of NW_018403686.1, read as the reverse complement.
TTTTCTATCAACTATTCGTGCGCATATATATGTGTGTTCGTTGATAAGTTCAATATTTTCATCCTTTTCATATATTGTATATTATATATTATGATTCCACATGATGTGACCAAGCACTTAATATAATAAAGGACCGCATCAATTTTTTTCTCTCCATTTAACAGAAACCCTTCAAATGTTAGTAGATGTTTCTGTATAATTATACTGGTTAACACTAACTGGCATATTTGTTATTATTTATATCTAACTTCCTTGCACTCAGGTCGTTAATCAGACTTTGATAAGATATATCTCGTTAATCAGAACCGTGGCTAATCATAACAATATGTTTTCAATACTCATGTATGCAACACATTATGGATTAAATTCATGTTTCCTTTTTCTTGTCTATGGAAATTGTTCAAGAACTTTCTGGAAACCGACGTATACAGCAGGCACAGTTACATTGAATAAAACGGCGGTGGGCATCAATATTTATCTATTTCTCGTCGTTTGCCAGTACATTGTCTCTGCTTAATTAAGTGTTGAACACATATTAGAAATGAAAATGCAAGAGGCGATTAATTGAGAGAAACAGCGAGAGTAAGAAACAAAATATATTTATGGCATGTTAACACGCCATTAAGACATGTGTTAACAATTGCTTCAATGATGTGACATTGATCCCGTCAAACACCAAATATAATTCTAAGGCAATGGTTGATAACGACCGACTAATGTTATCGGAATGTATATATACCTATATCAAGTGCAGAATATTTTCACATCGAGTTCACATATGTCTATAAATAGTTGCATGAAAATTTATAGACATATGTGTAACTGTTTATTATTACTTAAGTCCATCCATCCGTAACGAACGCTGCATCGTAGTACATTGAGGGGAGTAGGCGCCAAGCGAAAAATGTCATATCATCTTTCTCATTTACTGGGAAACCTCAACTTCTAGATGTTATCATGTGAACGGTTTTAGAAATGTTTATATTTATTTGTCATACGCGTTAAGTGTATTTATTGATATTATCATAGTTTCACCTACTCATTTTTACCGATGCGTGTCATAACCTCTGATACAGTTTGATTAGCTATTCACATGATAGTTAAATAGTCGCAGAAAGTATAATTTATATCTAATGGTTAACACATAATGAATAAAACATTTAGTGGGGAATCCTGTTAATACGTAATAATATTTTCCGGTAATATGCTGCAATAACTATTAAGGAAACATATTTTGCTTGCTGTAAATTATTTATGTTTCTGAATAAACAGTCTGGATTAAACATCTCATTATTTAGCTGAACATCAGTGTGAAAATTATTTTAAGCATTAAAAACATTAAAAAAAATCAAAAATTAACTAATTCTCTTTTTTGATGTTAATAAAACAAAACAAAAACAAACAAAAAACAAAAGACAAAACAAACAAAAAAGCAACATTTTTTTTTTAAAACAAATCAAGAACAAATAACATGTTTTGTTAGTCTCTAACGAGACGCAAATGTAATAGAACACATATTTCCCACAATATCAACAACCATTGTCAGGGTTCATGTTAACAAAGTAATATATATTCCCCACAATATCAACAACCATTGTCAGGGTTCATGTTAACACAGTAATACATATTGAACCGCTTTACCTCTAAGGCACAAACCCAACACGATTTACAATACCACGGTCAAAAATCAATAACAAATGGCGCTATCCTCGTTGTTGACTTTTGCATAATCACACATGATCAAACGTTAGATATGTAGAGATTTCATCGTTATTATAGTATTTCTTTGTTTTACAGAACCAAAATAACTGCATGTAGTTTAGAATCACAGTAGGCGTTTGTTGTCCTCTCTTTAATAGTGTTGGTTTTCTGATATCGATTAAAATGCACAATCATCTTCTCACTTCAGTGGAATGGTTCACAAGTATTCGCTGGTAACAGAAAATAGAAAAATCAAAGAAGTTTATTAATTTGACAATCATTTCTATGTGTATTAAGTTAAGTTTTGTGTTTATAATCAACAACATATTCCCTGTAAATTTTGTCTGAAATATCCAATATTAAAATTACAAAACGCTTCTGAAAATTCGAATTCCTTTTAATGTATTAGCAACCTTCATCAAAATCAATAAATAATTATGACGATGAAGATGCTGTTTTCCCTTTCTTCCTTCTCCTCTGTCCCCTCCTGTATGAACATATAAAGGTTGAGGAAGATCTCATACAATCTTACATCAATAGGGAGCATCAGATCTGAGGAAAACTCTGGACTACAGATGTTTAGAATCCAGGATATTTGTCGAAAGTACATTAAATTACACGCTATTCATTTAGAAAATCTTCTTATAGTTCTTATATGCCTCGGTCGCGTACATATAGAAAAAACTCTAAATCAAACAAATGACTTCATTTACACGGAACGTGCGGTGGTTTTCAAATCAAAGTATACCTCAAAGGTGTCGCAGTGTTACATATTTGTAGAGAAAAAAAAAGTTTTTATCTGCAATGAGAATGCGAAATTGTAAGTTTCCCATCAGATTAAGAAACGACATAGATATAAAAGGTACATATAAAATACATATAAGTTAACAGAGGCTAACTATATAAACCTCTTATAACCTTTTGTTGACATCGTGATCAACTTGTCATAACTAGTGTATCTTCTACTTAGCACAGGTACATGATGACGTCATAATAAATAGACGTTGTCAGCTTAACATACTTTTCTACAATAATTAAACAGTTCCTTGCGCCGCTTATACATTCGTGGTTGGCTTACGTCTTGAGGAGGCACATTGAATTCCAAATATATTAGAAATAAACTTGCCGAAGGTATTTGTTTATGATATTTCTTGAAAGATTAAAACGTTTGTTATTTTATAACTGAATTATACTTAATAAACATATTCAACTTAAGGTGAATGATGTACTTTATTTAATGAAAATATCACGAAGTGTTCACAAAATGCTACCTGTTTCGATTAATGAAATGTGTTACAAAAAATTGTAGTTTCAGTAGACAATTGTCGTATTTCCATTGATATTTGTTAAACAATATAGTCATTTCTGTGCATTCATAACTGAGAGAAAATCGAAACTAAATGTTTTAAAGCTAACAATGCATCAAACGGTGTTGTGGTTTACCATCATCTACATTAACACGACTTAAATTATCCGTGAAAATTGTGTGAATGTATCTACATCATGTATGTGTCACCGTTGAGTCAGATGTAGACGATGAACAATTAGGTGTTTTAACGTATACCTATGGAAGTTGAAAGTGTTACGTAGAGGTACATTATTGGTTTCTGATTAGTCTCATTATCTCCCCCAGCTATCTGGTGAGAAACTGCCCCCTTCAACTCTCTCATAGCACTTCAGTAGATTTGATAGATTCCCTGCTAATGTTAAGAAACTATATAAATATATAAGTATTATAAATACCCTGTGTGCGATATCAAAGTCATCAAAGACTGTTATTAAACACAAATGATTAGTCTAGGAGAGGCATGCATAACTAAATAGACTTTCGTACTTTATCATATGTATTGATAAAAATGGTGTGAAAACCTCTTAAAAATGACTCAGCGATCAATATGTGAATATAATGAACCAATTTTGTGTAATTTTCTCTAAACTGAATTGTTTTTGTTTTCCAATTGTAGACTTCAGCATAGGGTGGTTATGTTTTTTAATTGTCTGTCACCATTTCACAGTTGCTTAAATTCTGGTGTGACGTTTACACAAGGGATTAATTCACACAATAAAATTATCAGAAAACGACAACCGATACAGGATCATGTATATGGAGATATCTTGTTTGTACATAATGCTATGGACTCAATTTAAACTGACAATGAGTCCACTATTAGAGGGATCTAAATAGAAATGTAAAATAATCACCTGATTATATGGGTTCAGATTGTTTTAGAGAGGAGGACTAAAAATCTGTCCATAATTAATAATATAAGGAGACAGCCTGAAAACAGTAAAATGCGTTATACCATTATTTTTTGTACAGAGTTATCACATTATACCATTATTTTTTGTATAAAGGTTATCACAGTATACACATACATGTACTTGCAAATTAAATAAAGAGCCACCTACTCGTCAATTAAATAAAATGAGCGTTTTTGTTTTCCCCTTTTTTTACCTGTTTTCCGCTTAAGCATTGATATTTTTTCCAGAATATTGTAATTTTTATATGAATGAAATACGAATTTCAGAAAAACATAATTATACTGGATGTATCATCAATACCTGTGCAATTCTGTTTGGTTTACTTATAATGTGTACGGGAACAAAAGCCAAAATGTTAATAAAACAATGTGAAAAAGTTAATGAAGTTGTGGCTACATATCAATTATTATAAGGACTCTTTTCAATATGTTTCTATTTCCCACAACACCGGCGCCAACATGCGATTGTTATGTAATTAAAGTGGTATCAATACTTAGTATTTTCACAGTCAATTTTATAATTTAGGAAAAAATATACAAAAAAATAATGATAATAAAATAATTTCATATGTTATTAACAGAGATTTTCTATGTTTTGATTTTATCTAAATGGCTCAATTAAAATATAATAACCTATGTTTCCGCTTTTAAAATTATCTTAACAATTGCAAAGAAGCCAACAAACGTTTTTTTGGCTTATTATTTCATAGTCATGGTCTGAGAAAGTAAACACATAAATTGATGTGACTTTCCTATCTATGAGTCACAGTTTACATCGGCTACAAACTTGTTTTGTAAATAAACCATGAACAATTTGCGATACATATATTGTCTGTCCTAAAAATCAGTAATAATTATTATATTATTACTTGTCACTCCTTGAACATTTTTAAACATTAATAAAATTATATAAAAGCAAAGAATCGTAGTTAACGCCTATTTATTAAAGATTTTCAGTTCTTATCATTAATTATGCAAAGATTCCTCTTTTCCAAATTAACTGAACAAATAACATGTTATCAATAGAATTTCTTTAATGAATTCTACAGACAAACGAGATAGCAACACAACAAGAACAGCAGACCCATATTTACCATCAACAGATAATGGGGTCTGCTTCCAAACTATAGTTTTGTTATATTTGCAGGTAATAAAGACTGCTTCCAGACCATCATTTTTTTGTTTGATGATTGCATTATGAGAGCTTGCAGTTTCTGTTAGTAAGTTACTTCTAAAGTCATAAGGAAGACGATTGTTTAGTAGAATTACTCTCCGGGAGTTCGTTAAAAACCTTACGTTCGTCTCCAATAAGGACATCTTGCTGTTTAAACGTTGATGGCTATGTTAAACTATAAATAAAATATAACGGTATCAATTTGACACGAATTGTGCAGGTATTTGAATGAAAATAATTCTGAATTTATATATTATGAAGCTGGTGCTTCATTTTGCAATGTAGATTACCACACCCGTCAATAGTGAACAGAGACATTATTCCCCAGACAGGTAAACCTATCTTGATTGACGGAGATTTGTGTCTGGTTCACCAATGTGCTAGAGGACAATGGAGCAATTAGTTGAGTCTAGTGACCACCGGCGATTGTGAAATGTCTACTGACCACTGGCTATCAGAAGGGACAGTGCTTTGACTATTTCCGCCAATATTTGTCACACAAAAATTATAAATGTGTGCCAGAGAAGCATACACCATTGACCGCGGTGGGGTGACACTGACGATAATGGTGTATAACTGACATCCACGGCAGTGTCTCCTCGTGATTTTATTAATATAGAAGATTATAGATTTCTTGCGGAAACGTCGGTCACACGTAACACTACGTACATGGTTATGGAATTATTATAAAACATTATTGAATAAAAGTGCTTAACGTTGGTGATCTAGGCTATGTTTTAATAGATACGGTTAAATGTGCCTGTGGTATTATAGTTCAATGTTAGACAAACACAACTGGTTGCACCTATTTTGGTAATAGATATAGAATGTCAAAAAGCGGATAGCATTGCATCATACAAATGTTGGGTCCTTCTAGGACTCATCTGTGATGCTAGGGGCAAACAATAGTAGATAAAAGTGTTAAACGTTGATGATAAAGTGTATGTATCAATAAGTACGAATAAGTGAAGGAATGTTATTATAGATAATAATAAATATATATATTATATATATGTATTGACAATGTAAAAGGTTTTCAAAATAGTCTTGATAATATTTATGTGTTGATATATAGTATTTACCCTATTTATAGATAATGCTTAATATATTAATAGATATTTTTAATTGTATATATCGCTTACCTTATTGAACATTATCGATACTTGGATTGTGCTTTTAACGAAATCAATGAAGGTATAAAAGTTAACACTTGAAAAATACCAGAAACGGTTGGTGCATTTGAAGTATATTATGACAGTGGTTATTCTGTTAGGCTGCAAAACGACTTCTGTAAATAAACATAATTAGTATCAGTATGTTAACAATAAGAGCAGTTAGAAATCAATGGCAAACATGAATTAATCTATTCAGTACGCTCATTGTATCGGCAGTCACGTATATGTAGATTGATATGTTAGCTGATGATAGGTGCATGTAAGAAACGCTTACACTTGGGATCCTTTTGTTTATCATGTTTATGTTTCAAATTTCTTATGCGTCGATATAACATTTTTAGAAATCTATACAAAACTTATTAGCATCAAAACAATTCATTTACCCTCCCGGAGTGAGGGTTCATGCTGTTTTCCTTTTGCTTTGATGTCTCATTATTGGCTCCTGTTATGAATCGACTTTTGTGAGTAGACTCTGTTATATATTTCCATTGTGTTTTGAAAATAAAGTTTATTTTCACTTTTGCTGAAACTAGTTTATTTTCCCTTGTTCGTTGAAACTGTGGTATATATTTTTATCTTTTGTATTGAAACTTTGCTATATGTCCATTGTTTGTTGAAACTGCTGTATGTTTTATCTTTGTGTGTCGATGTTGTGGTACATCTTGTCATTGTTTGTTGACTCTGAGGGACAGTTTGTGCTGTAAAATTTTGTCATTTTGTGATTGTGCTGTGTAGTATTTTGTCCTTGTATGTTTGTGCTGTAATATTTTGACATTTTGTGATACTGCTGTGTAGTATTTTGTCCTTGTATGTTTGTGCTGTAATATTTTGTCATTTTGTGATTGCGCTGTGTAGTATTTTGTTCTTGTATGTTTGTGCTGTAATATTTTGTCATTTTGTGATTGTGCTGTGTATCATTTTGTCCTTGTATGTTTGTGCTGTAATATTTTGTCATTTTGTGATTGTGCTGTGTAGTATTTTGTCCATGTGTGTTGGTGCTGTGGCAGATTTTGTCCTTGTGTATTGACGTTACGGTTGATATTTTTCTTTTGTGCTTTCGCTGTGGAAGATTTTGTGCTTGTGTATTGACCTTTTGGTAGAATTTGTCCTTTTCCTTGTTTGTTGGCACCGTGGTATACTTTATCATTGTTTGTTGGAACTGTGGTATACTTTATCATTGTTTGTTGGCGCTGTGGTATACTTTATCATTGTTTGTTGGCACTGTGGTATACTTTATCATTATTTGTTGGCGCTGTGGTATACTTTTTCATTGTTTGTTGACACTGTGGTATACTTTATCATTGTTTGTTGGAACTGTGGTATACTTTATCATTGTTTGCTGGCGCTGTGGTATACTTTATCGTTGTTTGTTGGCACTGTGGTATACTTTATCATTGTTTGTTGGCACTGTGGTATACTTTATCATTGTTTGTTGGCACTGTGGTATACTTTATCATTGTTTATTGGCACTGTGGTATACTTTATCATTGTTTGTTGGCACGGTGGTGTACTTTATCAGTGTTTGTTGGCACTGTGGTATACTTTCTCATTGTTTGTTGGCGCTGTGGTATACTTTATCATTGTTTATTGGCACTGTGGTATACTTTATCAGTGTTTGTTGGCACTGTGGTATACTTTATCATTGTTTATTGGCACTGTGGTATACTTTATCAGTGTTTGTTGGCACTGTGGTATACTTTATCATTGTTTGTTGGCACTGTGGTATACTTTATCATTGTTTGTTGGCGATGTGGTAGTGTTTTTTATTTGTGTTTTGACGTTTCGGTATCTCTCCTTGTGTGTTGGCGCAGTGGTAAAATTTGTCTTTGTGTCTTGACGCAATAACATATTGTGTCCTTGTGTGTTGACGCTGTGACATTTTTCCTTGCTGGTTGACGCTGTGATAATTAAATAATTAATGGGCATTGATATCTTTGCTGATTCATCCATCTTTGGCCCTACGATCTAGATCCGTTTTTCGTTGGTATATATTTACATATGGTGTGGGAAAGAAAAAATATCACTTTCATTTCTATCATATATAATAAGATTTGTTTTGATCTTAATGAAATAATGTGTGTTTATACTTTGTTTTGCATCATGGTTTAGACGTTTTGATTTTCTTTTCTCGAAAACTGTAACAATCACACTTAATATGAAGGAAAATGAATTAGAGGTTCATTATAATTTGAGCGTCTATATTGACTGAGGTCACGAAAGAATTTAAAAAACTGAAATAAGTGCGAGAAACCACAAAAATACTACAAAGTATTTCTTTTATTAAGAAAATATAAAACTTGAATTTCTTATGTGTTATTGCATCTTACCTATGAAACATTTGTCATTTCATCATAGGAAAAACAGGGTTGAACGACGATAACGTAGATGAACTTAAGATTGCTGAATATACGAAAAAACATGTAATGGATGCTTGCCAACATTGGTATGATTCCAATACTCTTGGTACATAAATTCATATTTAATTTACCTATAAATTGCCTCTTAGAAAATATTAGTAACAATTTCTCACAGTTGTTAGATGATAATCAAAATTTTTTCTTTTCTTGACACGCAATAAGTAATAGATACTTGACTAATGAGTGTGTTTATTGCGATGTGCAGGATGACAATGTATAAGATAACTCTACCGTAACGATCCAATGGAGCCTGACTGCACGACTGATTTCGCAAACACTTTCTTTAGAAGAAAAAAAACATATGTATTTAGAAAGTATTTTTCTACCGGGTCACGTACGCAAATCGATATATGCGTGTAAGCCGATGTATCACCAAAATCATCCCTAACAATCAGAACCGGTTGAACACCGAAATACCCCCCAACTATCAGAACTATTGGATGTCACTGTTAACTTTGAACGTCACTCATGTGAGCCTTGCACGTCACTCATCTTGGCCTTGACCTTGAACATCATTTCTGTTGGACATAAACGTCATTATTGTTGGCCTTGACCTTGAACACCACTGCTATTGGCCTAGAACGTCACTCCTGTGGACCTTTAACGTCACTCTTGTTGGCCTTGACCTTGAACACCACTGCTATTGGCGTAGAACGTCTTTCCTGTGGACCTTTAACGTCATTCTTGTTGGCCTTGACCTTGAACACCACTGCTATTGGCCTAGAACGTCTCTCCTGTGGACCTTTAACGTCACTCTTGTTGGCCTTGAACGTCTCTTATGTTTGCCTTGAACGCCACTCCAGATGGCCTTGAACGTCACTCCTATTGGCTTTGAATGTCACTCAGTTTTACCTTGAACGTTACTCTAGATGGCCTTGAACCTCACTGTTGTTGGCCTTGAACGTCACTCCTATTGGCTTTGAATGTCACTTTTGCTGGCCATGGACGTCACTCCTAATGACATTTAACTTCACTCTTGTTGGCCTTGAACTTCACTCCTGTTTGCCTTGAACGTCACTCATGTTGGCCTTGAACGTTACTTCAGAGGACATTGAATGTCACACTCCTGTTCATATAATTTACAATTTTTTGTTCCCTCTTGTTGGCCTTGAACTTCACTCCTGTTTGCCTTGAACGTCACTCATGTTGGCCTTGAACGTCACTCCAGAGGACCTTGGATGTCACAATCCTGTTCATATAATTTACAATTTTTTGTTCCATATTTCCTTTTTAATTATTTTAAACATTATAAAATAACCCACTTTATCTTTTTGTGATTCTGACGATAAACGTCCATAAATAACCGCCGTATCTCTGGTGCAATATCGTCTTTCTGAACAGTCTTTCTAAACAGCTAGCTATAGACAGTTTGGATCATTCAACAACACTCCATTTTGGTAATGCTGACAACGGTAATTATCAGTGTTCATTTTAGCATATATTTAGTTAGACTATGAGTTCACGAATGAAGAAACTTAAAGGCCTTGACAAAACCTCGTCCTCCCATAAAATTCGTGATCGATTTGGTTGCCAAGTAGATAAATCCTCGTGATGTGACCTACATTTGACTTCGTTTTAAGCATGACTTGATAATTAGCAATTTCATGGTAAGCATGTTAGATTGAGTCGGTTCCTTTGTTTAAATGTCTTTTAACTGTTTTGAGATAAATGATATATACAATATTTGAATTATCTTGTGCTTTCCTTGTCAGCAATGAATAGTCTTGTGATATTTGAATTTTCTTTTGTTTTGTTTTTTATAGTCAGTAATGAATAGTCACGAAACATCATAATAATTCATAGATATACATGCTAGATATATATATATCTGTAGATGAGAGTGAGTGAGAGTTAAAAACAAGCTATATAAACGAATCATCTATGAATAAATAATGTTTAGTAAACACACGTGGTCATTTTCAGCGATCCTAGGTGAAGGACGTACGTGTCCACTACTTTGACAATAAAACGTGACTATATTTTACCGGACATAAAACGTTACGTGACCTCAGAAAACATAAATACTCGATGGAAACGGTTTTACAAATTATTCGACACGAATAATGAGAACTGAACTAATACGCTATATCAATTCAGATGAATTATAAACGGATACATGTTTTTGTGTTTAACTTCATTGTCAATTCCCCAATAATTCATCATAAATGTTTACTTGCAGCGGCCAGTTACTTTTTGGCAGACATAAGAACACATGTAGTACACCGAAGTAACCCTATTCTTTCGTATGATCAAATCGCATTTTCTGCTTTCAGTTAAACGCGACTACCCTATCTTTTGGACGCTATCTTAAACAATAAAATATAAAAATAACTTACAAAGTGAAGGTCTATTTAATAAAAAATACATCATTATCAAGGTAAGATTCGATTCATGAGACAGAATGTGGAGGATATTTAATGATTCCCCGTTGATTACATTATAAATTTCACGAGTATAATACGACAAAACGACCAGTGCGAAACCAATACACATTTTAAAAGAAGAAAATGATGGTTTGTCAAAAGATAAAGAGAGTAATCTTTGGCGTTATATTGCAATGATTGGCCAATAACTAAAGTAATCTTTTCACACAGTGACAGTATCGCTTTTGATATCTATCTTCGTGTGAAAATATCAGTCTTTTTATTTTCATATTATCCAATACCTCACTGGCTAGCAAGAAATGGGAAGGTACACCAGAGGGATCATATATCTTAGTATGCCATAAATGGTGGTTGTGAATGTACATTGAACTTGTGTAATATTGCAGTTTAAGCTCTGAGCCAGATTTCTTATCATTATCTACCGCATCTGTTTAATATTCATAATTGTTACAAACTCTACGAAAAGGAGAAAATTATGTTTAAAGTATACAGATTTATTTATTTACCTATTTAGAAGAAAATTCATCTTAGAATTGAAATTACCTGCAATTCATTTCTTTTGCATCATTTGAGTCACCCAATCATTTCTACGATTTCTATGATTTAAGTGGCGTTCCTGGATAGGGAGAAAATATTTCTGTTTGTAATTATAAAACCCTGATCAACAGTGGTTGTCTTCGGTATAATTATACATAAATTTTATTTCAGGAACAGAATTCTATTTTATGTCATATATACTCCAGGTTGAACGTAACACACTACAAACCACAACAACAAAAATGGCTACTATAGATCATCTTATATATATTACTCTGACGTTTGAGTTAGGGAGGTATTGTAACTATATAATCAATAATCAGGAAAGACGTTTTATCATTCATGTCATCCTCTATCGGATTCGAAGAAATCGGACAATTTTAAAGTTGAACACAAAATACACAGATTTTAAGAACATTTTTTTTTTTATATAAGTATAGCCCTATATTATACATTTCATATATTGTAGATTTCAGATTCATCACAGTTTGTAAAGCAAACTTATATCCTTGATTAATTTCAATGTTGCTTCTTATGAATTTTGATCATTCCTTTGTAATTCTAAATGTCGTTGTCAATGTACTTGCTCCCTCCATCAAATATGTATATCTGTCACAATCCTAAAGTTACCATGTCCAAGAATCGTCATCTAGCCATTCATATATAACACTTTTTACAACAAAATATCACTAGACCACATCCCAAAGTAGAGGTGCTACACTCCACATCCCAAAGTAGAGGTTCTACACTCCACATCCCAAAGTAGAGGTGCTATACTCCACATCCCAAAGTAGAGGTGCTACACTCGACATCCCAAAGTAGAGGTGCTACACTCGACATCCCAAAGTAGAGGTGCTACACTCCACATCCCAAAGTAGAGGTGCTACACTCCATATCCCAAAGTAGAGGTGCTACACTCTGTAGACTCATGACGAATATATTGGATGTCTTTTACTGATGTGTAAAGTAATTATCACAAAATGTACGTTACTACTAGTAAATTCTACTACAGAAAAATAGCTAATTCCCAAAGGTACAACACTGTTAAATGTATTTTTCTCGAATAAATGAGAGGAAAGACTGTTATTACCATGCTCACATCCCCAATGACAATGATAAATCCAGAAAATAGTAAAACGAAAGTATGTTATGCGACCGAGATTTGACGCTCAGAAGTTGATCAATGTTTCAGTAAAGCTAGATTTAACTTGTTCTCCGATATACGAATCATTTCGGTGGATTTTATAAGAGTGTATGCATCAGTTATTGAATCAAAAATAACACATAGTTTTCACAACTCAAATTCAAGATGCTGATCAAATAATTATCTTAATTTTGTCTCAAAGTTATTTTCAATTCCAAAATGCAAAATGTGGGCGATATATTTACCATTTGAAGATCCGGCACCTAGCTCTCGTAATTGGCAGTTTCTGATGTATAATATACCATGTAGACAATATTCTATGTAGGATATAAAAAATGCATATGCATGAGTCAGTATCACGTGTAATTGCGGTGTTAAGTTATACTTTGTTAACAATGTAGTTCTATTGTAACTGAGGCCCCTCGCGATCTGACCTACAGTTGTGTCCATGGTCCCTCACGATCTGACCTACAGTCGTGTCCAAATCCCATGACACTGCGTCCCATCATAACAAAAACAACTTGACAGAAAGTTTAAGATTCATTTTGTTTTATTTTTCATTTTCATATTTTCTGTTTCAAATATATATATAACAAAACAACAGGGTAGTACATAAATACATTTTGTTTTAAGATATGTACATATTTGTGTCTCACTGCAATTGACAGAGCCTGTGCAGCTCTGTAAGTTTATCATTATATACATGGATTTACTTTACCCTGAATACAGCGACTGTCTCTATAGACAATGTGACGACATGGGGTGCATGAAGTCATCCTGTCAAAAAGTAAGCCATTATGAACAGATAGAAATGGCCACTAAGTCTTCTTTAAACATATGCACTATTCTTTAAACAACATTTTAAATTCCACTTATACTTAATTCAAACACTCATCATATTTATAATTATTACTTTCTTCTCCAAAACGTATCAAGCACACTCTCTGTGTCATATGTTTATATAACAATCACATCAACATTCATATATAGTCTCTTTTATCTCAGCATACACACAAAGTTTGTTTGTTTATCACCGCGACGAACTCTCCATTTCCCGTTTATGTAACAGGGGATGTGACGAACTGAGGGAGGTGGACAACAGCCCTGGTGCTGGTGGGGGATAAAGTCCGAAAGAAGGAGCCGGACACGTACACGGTTTTCCTGAATTCGCATTACATATGCTGGGAGAATGCTCCATCCAAGGAAAATGCATTCTGGGTGGGAAATGAAGGCTTGGTGGCGATGTGCTGAAGGACGGACTAGTGTCTAGACTTGGAATCGGTCTGTAGAGAGGACTTGGCATGGAAGATAAAACGTCGAGTCTGGGCGGAAGTGGACTTGATACAGCCATTGGGGTGAAGGCTGAACTTGTTGAGGGCTGGAGTCCATGAGGGAGACCCATGCTTGGATACGGAAGTGCGGCTGGGTGTTGGAGATTGTACGGGTATGAAGCGGCGGCGGCTGCAAGGTAGGCATACAGCTGAGGATCTGGGGGAATACCGTAGGGCCAGGTGAGTGCCATTCGTTGGCGTTTGTCCTTCATACGTCGGTTTTGGAACCAAACCTGTAAATGTGGAAAAGTAAAAAGTATTAAAGCATTGTCTTTTTTCATAAAACCATTGCCTCAATTATTTCTTACAAAGATAAATTTCAATTCTGAACTTAACTTTTTACATATTTGTTTATAAAATATTAATGTATCTGCGCTAGTGTGTTCGTGTAATTACCTTAATAGTGGATTCAGAAAGTCCCAGGGATGCTGCCAGTTCGCACCTCTTAGGGCGGGATACATAGTTTTCCTTCAAGAACTCTTTCTCCAAGCGGTTGAGCTGGTCTTTGGTGAAAGCTGTTCGGTATCGGCGGATTTCACGTTCTTGGGCAGTTTCTGGAATTACAGAATTAAAATAACAATTAAGTAGGAGTTATAGCCACACATGTCAAACACAAATTTGATATAAAATAAAACCACAAAAGGCTGTAAAGAATGACATTACAGAACATCTGTACCTTGATGTCAATTGTTTACTTTTTAGGTGGTTGTGTTAAATGACAGAATAGCATTTACACTGAAACACAATAAATGTCAGGTAGCACATAACATTACAATGAGAAACACGACCCAACTTTTAGTGTCGACAGAAATTGTCGTGATTCGCGTGTTCTCTATGGAACATTGGTGTCAATATTTAAGACATGCTAATGAGCCTACGCCTGACATAAAGGGTTGATCAGACAAGTACAGGTTAACTACCCCGAATCTTATTGGTCATTTTATGTCCCTGCTCCTGCTCAACCTGAATGGTCAGATGTAAAGTATTCATTAAGTACGTTTGCCACACGGGATACCTTATTGGTCACTATTTAAAACGCTATTTTATTGACCAGTTCATATGGTCAGTGTCGTTTGAAGATGGAGAAGATCTTAATCGAATTTTATCATCGAACATCGACATTTCGACTTTCATTGCCACATTTGAGGGCAGGTGCTCGACGTCAACTTGTTTTAATTTAAGAAAATCTTAAATATCTTTTTTTTTGTTCGAGGCTCCGCCTTCTTACAAAAGGTCAATAGGTACACTGTTTTGTCATTTTCTTTGAAGCTAGTTCAGTTCTGACTACCTTTAATACAAAAATCGGTTATGACTGTTCCCAAAAGTGGCTCTCGTGTAACCATGGTATATGTCTATTTGACCACGCAGGCGTGAAAACGACACAGCTATGATTATTCGACAAATTGAGCTGTTTCGTATGATCCATGGCGTCCTTAGCTGAAATTTGGATCGCGAGATCATAGATTTCTAAAAGTTCAAACAATAAATTTCAAGTAGTCAGTGTTCCGTTACTTTTATTCAAATGAGGAACAATTGATTCAGGTATGAAAAGTTTCAATTATATACATTTATTATCAGATAATGTATCGGGCTAGGACCAGATTTATTCTTTCCTGTCGTAAAAAAAGGGTCGATCATTTGGCGCGTAATTATTTGTATAATTTTTATCCTACATCCGTCAGTTCCTACCTACTAGCAATATTTGAACTGCAGTCTAGAAAAGTCATTTAAGGAAGCTGTCAGCTATGGGCATTTTTACCTCCAAGGTTTGAAGAGTTCTGATTAAAATCGTGATCTACTGCTTACGTAACTCAAGCGGCCGGATAATTGAAATTATTTTCGGTCTCTTTGATCCTCTAATTACTTTATCATATCAAAATATTCCCATATCAATTATTCCCAGACAATGTTGATATTGTGTCCCAATAAACCTTAAGCTTCACCTTGCAGAAACAGGTCGAACTATTTACCCGGCGCGGAGTGACAAATTGATTTGAGAGTTTGTGATGGGGCAATTAACACTGCAAACAATTACAAAGGGCTAACGTTTACTAATAGTTACCGGCCAATATTTGATTTTACCTAAAGCACAACCATATTACTTCTATAACCAATAAATCAGTACATCAAAACAAGAAGTTATTTATATTCAAATATAATAAATCTGTTTGCCTTCCCCATCATAGCAATTGAGTAAATCTGAATATATTTCAAGTCGCGGAAAAATCGCAAATTAAACATGTTGTATAAAGAAATGTATTTGCATTATATGCAGTTTTGTTTCATTTGCACATAATAATGTGAACGATATCATTGGCTCTGCTTTAGGTGTTGACCTTGTCGGACTAGTGGTTGGAATAAATGTGGCTAGATCTGTTCGGAATCGAACACAAGAAAAACACCTATTCTAACAATAATCGATTTTAATTCCAATTTGTCGGTTGAGCTAAATATTTTCTTTTAAATTCTGATCAGAAGAATGGGAGCTTTATACTAGAAAATTAGCTTAGAATAGCAAAGAAAAACAGGTTTTCTTCCAAATTGAATCTAAATAAAAATGTTTACGTTGTATAGAGAGCCATTCCAATTTAGCTACGTCCATAAGTATGATAATTCGTGAATTAGCCCCCTATTGGGACTTAGTTTGACTTTCATTACGGGTCTAAATACAAACATCACAAGTCCTGTTAATTCTATTCAAGATACCCTAACACGTATACAAACTCCCTGCGGTGAAAAAGAACGAAATCGATTTTTTGGCAATGAATAGAGAATTCGAACCTGTTTGTCTGGTCAGTGTAGCGGTCAAATGTTAGTACCCCTAGTGCCGAAATGGACAGTAAAAACGAGACTCGGACAATGGGAAGAAACCTAACTGGCCAATTGACCGAAGGACGATAATTAAATGCGCGGTAAAATTAGACAAGCTTGTAAGATTAGGTGCGGCGGTGCCTTTGATCCTGAACAGGTAGGCGCTAGATTTTCGTTTGGTCTATCTATGTGTTTGTATACAGAGTTGATCACTCTCCTGATACCGTTAACCGGTTTTCTACCGAATCTTTTAAAATGTACTTTTCCGTCAGATCAAAACTTGAATCCATTCAATTAAATGTATTAGTGTACAAAATTCAGTGATTACCCGTCGAATTTATAGCTCTATTTTCCTGTTTGCGTTGACCAGATCTACCTGTACATCAAACAGGGGATTCTTAATAAAATCGCTACCTCTAGAGTCTATTTACTTGTGAATACGACTTTTACTACCCACCCTTTCATAGCACATTTAACATATAGCATCTTAGCTGATCAGCTTCAATGAAGTCGTTACGAGCGCGCAAAGATGAAAGCAACCGTGTTTCTGTATGGGTGAGTCTAAAACGAAAGTTTTCCCGACTTCAAAAGAACCCATTAAACTTTGAAACGTTAAAATAAAATCGAAGCCTTTAAAACCGTGTTCATTACTGTATTTTTAGGAGTTTACTGAAAATATGTAATTTTCCACCTTACCGGATGTTTTCTGTACAGTACAAACGCTGTGACGCATTTAATCTAACGTCAGCTACATTTACTATGCTTAAAGAACTTATTCAACACGCTAAAGTTTATTTGTGAAATAACACCAATTCACATTATTAAACGTTAATCTTGTGAAGACATTATTCCTGATGTTGGTTAAACATCATGCAATGATTTGAAATCCTCCGTAGACCTTACATAATTTGTTCACGGATTCTGCATTCTATTTAAAATATAAAAGACTTCTTACAACCGAGGGAATTTCTCACTGAACACCGATGATAGCCGACTTTCATAATACTTGTGAATGTAACTTTTTGAGTGAACACGAATTATTTGTGCAAGAAGATGGAATTTTAATTTCCTTTTTTTTCTCAAAAATATTGAAATATTTTACTGCAAATAAATACTTTGTCCTAAAATTGTCCTTACATTTAAAATATATACTTTTTCACCTAATTTTACCAAACAAGATCCAAATAATAAATCTACAATATGTATGAAATATCGGTCTTACAAATTTGCTGTGCTAATTGATATACAATAATATGATGGCAAACATTTTAATGGTCATCTCACAATGACCAGTACCGTAATGTGTTTTTATGACAAACTGGTCAGTGTCATCGATGACCAGTGAAGCTGATTTATAGAGAACACGACAGAGACGGTGTCCGAATGTCCGATTTCGTGTTGCGACCATGTCCCGCGGACAGGGCGCTGATAGGACTACACAACGCCGGGCATGTAGTTCGAATTGACACTACAATCTCAACATACCATGTTCATGTAACTGTCCAAAATTACATACATCACTGCTGCCATACACTCATTTTTCATATTTTGAAATGCGATTGTTACGATATCTGCATCTATATGACTGCTTTTACCAATGTTTGTAATAATATCTATTAAAAGTAAACTGACATAATCAGAGTATTCGTCTTCACAAAGAAAGTTCTTGATTTCACCCAGGAGAATTTTGGAATCTAACCATTACAATAACCCGATAAATGGATAATTCTGCACGAGTGTTACAGAAAATTAAACTTTTATTCCAATAATTCATTTTGACACTAATTTTTTATAACGTGCTAAACTGTTTCTATATTTTTAACAATGCTCACGCAGCATTAGGTAAGAACACTATAGGTCAAAATATATCATCCTTAATGGGAAAATACTTTCCACTTAATTATATGGGTGATTTAATCTAATAGCAATGTAGAACATTAGAAGACATAACACCTTTATTCCCAATCCTGATTAAAGACAGGGTTGTGTGACCTAACCCGTTAGGGCCATAGAAAAACACTATCAATAATAGGATATGCTCATTGAAGTAAAACTTGTTCGTGTAAATAGGAAATTATTTGTTCTTGTCAAAAGTGATTTAATTTATACACATTACAAAATTCTTTGTGCAAGATAAAACTATTCCAAACAAAATTTGGGAATTGAACAGATACATTACATTTGTTAATAGACTTTATACCTATGTTTCCTACCTAGTTGTTAATTTATAGAGAACTAAGAAAACATTATTATTATTTGGCATAAACTTACACTGGTTATAATTTCATTTTAAGTTATTCGGATTTACTTCTAAGATTTATTTTATATAAGCGTGTTCTTCGAGTAAAAATTGTAAAGAAACTGACACTCATAAAAAATGAATGAAAGGTAAAAGTTATTTTAAGGTACACTAATCACATGGCAGCTATATTGTTAGAATGTGGCTGACTATCAGGGACCACTAGACTGTTAAATTGATGATGTTGATCCTGATTTGGTTGTATTGTTCTGTCGCCCTACTTAAAGGAGAGGCTGCCAGTACCTAAACCCCCAGGCTAGTTCTGGGCTCATTAAAACAGTAATTAATAACGTCTTAAAAAGGTTCCTTTTTAGAGTAAAAGTGTGTCTAATTTCATCGTCTAGTGACAACGCATGGAACAGATTTAAATGATCCGATTAGAAAAGTTGTGTTGATTATACATTTTTAATTTGTATATCAATTGACGATGCTTGCGACATCTTCGACAAGATGTTATGCATTTAGAATTTGAAGCATCTTGATGGAATCTTACAATAAAGAAGAAAAAAAATGCAAATTATTCAAATTAATGAAATTAATTTAAATAATTATGAAATTTACCTTTCATCTTGTTTTTGTAAAATCTGTTCGGAGTGCCTCGGTCGCTGCCGGAGCTGTCGGAGGAATGGGACCGAGGAGAGTCTGGATAGTCCATCGGTTTGTTCAGCTTGAATTCTCCAAGATCTTTTTCATCTGGAAATGGTCGAAGTCCATCTTCGTTACTGGACGTATCACTGGAGGAAAGGCTTGGAGAGTTAGGCAAGGAACCATCCATCCTAAAATGTCTCTTTTCGAGATATCAGATATTATAGAAATCCAAATTAGGTATTTCCACAAACGTTCTCAGTTATATCCAGTGCTTGTATTGTCGTAAAGTATGGTTCACAATGAAGATCCGGTAATATACAGTCACATCAAATTCATATAAAGATGTCTTGACATGTGTAAGTCAAGGTGAAGTTGTGTGTGCTGCTGTGTTGAGCTAGTCGAGTGTTTATGATGTCTGAGATATGATGACGGCCTTTTAAACACTCTTTCCGCGGGTAATCAGCCGTGACGAGTCTAACAACCTCATTGACTGGATAATAGCTTCTTTCAATAGCACTTAATAAATCACAAACAATCCGATTGAGAAATTACTATTCTGATCGGCGACAGATAATCTTTCTATGACGTTTGAGGCGGGTCTTAGCGGAGCGCGGCGGTTAGGCGTCTTCTGATTGGTCAGTACGAGGGATAGTTGATAGATCATTACGCCTCCGGAGGCGTGGCCTACTGCTCATCATTGATAATTGTATCACTGAACTTATCTAATAATAGGACTAACTAGGATTAACGTGCCAATATTGTTTCGGTATAATTATCATCCAGTGATTATTATGAATACAATTATTGTATTATTGTAGAATTAAATTGTCAAAGGTTTACTCAGACATTATTCCAAATCAGAAAGTGACATGTTTCTGTTCAATAGAAAATTCACATCACTATATCGTTTTGTTGAAAACATACCAGAGGAATAAAATATTATATATATATATGTATAAATATATGAAAATAATTACTTTACAACAGTAGTGAAACAAGTTATTTCAATTTTTATAATAGGAATAAAATATTGAATAATTAGCATTTCATATAATCTTGTATCATTATATAGTACATTTTGAATATCAAATGTTTAGAAAATATTTTAACTAATTTGTTTAATTTGGATGAAAAAACAATCAGAAATGCAATCTTATTCTATGACCAATCTACTTTTATTTCAATATTTTGATGCACTTAAGCTTAATCGAAAGGCAAATGAAATCGGTTCTTGTTTGAATTTTTTAAATTATTTTCTTCAGTTTATTGTTCCAATCAAATATATAATTGAATACTAGTGTTTGTATTCAAACATTGAGAGATGGAAGGCATTGTGTAACAAATTTACTCCACCTGCCATTTAGAAAATTTTAGCCTTATTGAAAATCGGTTCTTGTTTGAAGTCTTAGTTTTTTTCTGTTGCATTGTTTCATTTAAATCAAATTTATTACACCTAGAAAAACAGGGTTTTCATGCTGTGTAGTGTATCGAAAAACTGTGAGATGTAAAGGATCGTGTAACAATTTTATTACACCTGTCATTTAGAAGGTTAGCGATATTTACAGGTAGGTTACCTTTGGATTATACAGGTAAACAATTGTACCGAAATGATGAAATATACAACGGTAACCGGTTATACAAGGGTACAATATAACAGGTCATCATCAGCGTACCTAACCGTAATAAAACAAGCCCGGATCAAACGACTAACACAGGTACCAAACATCATCATCCCTTTGATCTTTACCGGTATTATTTAACTCTAAATGAGCGTAGATTTAACATCCCCACGTGAAGAAGTTTCCGGGCTATACATCTGGAAAGGAATCGTGGAAATCTGTCTATTTCTTTAGCTTGTACAACTCTGGGTGTTATTGTAGTTAATCTAATTTGGTTTTTATAACATTCGTTTCAATAGATAGGATAGTTGATTTAATTCATCTTTTACAATGGGCGTTTCAATGCATGTATACCATTCACGTTAAAAAAGACGCTGATGGGATTTTGTCGCCTCTATTGTGAATAATGTACTTTGGCAAGGGTTCGACTATGGATCCGAACAAAAACAGATATATACAACAGGTTTACGGACTTCAGAGCAATTTGTTGTAGGTGGTGCATTTTTACATTTTTAGTAAATAAAAATAAACGTAAATTAAATCGTTCGTCTTTCTGGTACCAACGCATTTAGATAACAGCCAATGCGAATGAGGAAATGTGTTTATATTTTGTTGAATTGATGAAAAATTGCACATGCATATTTAAAGACAGAAACTAAGAACAAATGTGAAAAATACTTGTTTCGTATGTGTATGTGTATACGCACGTGATCTTTATCAGTTATAATTTTAATATAAATTTGGAAAAAAATATCCACTAGTGCAGTTAATGTGGCCAAGTCAGGAAACCTGTTCTATTTTTGCTTTCAAAGAAACGGTTGAGGTTTGATTGAAGGAAATGAGAGAAATGTGACGTTTTGAAATTGAATTCGAATAACGTTTTAAGTTTTTTTAATTAGTATAAAAATTTCTTATAATATGCATAGATAGAAATAGCTAAAGACGTATAATATTACACAGTTTTACGTGTCTGTGGCGGTAAGATTTGCAGGCAAGAAACTCAAATGAAACAGATTTGACATCGTAAAACTATTCAGAAGTACGTCTTTATATGAAATATTGCCTTAGTAAGTTAGATATTAAAGTACCCGTATACAATCTTGCTGACAAATCTGCTATTAGCGCGGCGTGAGTTCTATGTACTCCGTGATTGTTTATTGACATAGGTCGCTGTCTATCTTGTCCCCCGATAAATGCCCGGGTTCTGTAAAAACACACGTTTCAATGATCGTGTTTACCGTTCGCTAATACCTTAGTCAGGTATTTTCACCACAACACGGAATAGTTCAAATCTCCTGGGATAAACCTCTAATGTTTAAACAATAATTTCATGAGAATTTTATCACAAATAGCTTTTCCGAATGACCTTTTCGAAAAAGTGGAATACAAGACTGAGTTTTATTACAAGGAAAAATTATTTACTTCAGTGCAGTTTCATTTTGTGTTCATTATACAATCGATCAGTTGATTAATTATTTTTTTAATGATTTGAAAGAATTTCTATGTTTATTTAATGTTTTGTCCCCCGATATGACCTGGCCTCCACGTTGAAAGTACAGACCAATTTAAAACCACAAACTGTTGTTAGTAGTTTGTATCCTAATGTTCACATACATATTTGATTAAAGGAGGTGAAAGGATGACAGTGTATTGTCACCATCCATTTCTACTTACACTTTGCATATAATAACATTAAACGTAAAGACATTGCCCCGACAAAAAAGAGCTATTCATATTTAAAACTAATTGTTATATAAATGACATTTTTATTCGGGCAATCATCTTAATGAAAAAAATAAGAACAACAGTAAAATCATAAACCATTACAATATTTTTAATAATTTCATTTCAAGGCACACTTTAAAATAAATGTTTTGTTATTTTTCTTAAAATTGTGTGCTTTTAATTTTTCTTTAAACCACCGCAATCTCCATCATAAATCTGCGTAATTACTCGGCCATATGATAGGGCTGGAGGTCCCTGACGTAAAGCCCGACTTTTTGTTCGCTAATTAGGGTTGGTCTCTAGTCTATACCTAACGTACAATACTGTTGACCACTTATTTGTTAAAACTATGACACCTCCGGCCGTACAATGATAAGGAATAATTCGGCCAAATTGACCTGATAGAGATAGAATCACCCGTCGCGTGGCTCCGGGTGGTTTAGGGTGTCGGACCTATTGAACCGGGACACGATAACACACCCGAGATTACCTCCCTTGATAGAAAACCTAACAACACTCAAATCTAATTATACATATTGTAAATTATTTATAACAAGATGGAAACTGAGCGGTTTCTTTGATGGGTCAATAAATGACTGTTACATTGGAGTAAACAGAACTTGTTTTGTAAAGGATGTTACTAGTATGTGTAAAAAGTGATTTATTTTTTCTTTTGGGGAGAAAACAAGTTTTATCTTGTTCAATTAATTTCTGTTCTTGCTTTAAGTGTTGGGACACCTCTCACGTCTGTTATAGAGATGACCTGTTCATTAACATTTTCGCCTGGGCTGGTTTTTGTACAGCCGTATAATTCATTGATTTATTTCATTGATTTATTTAGTAGATAATTGATGAATTTAGGCATTGTGATATACACGTATTCTGTTACTGTGCCAGTTATAAAGCTTTACAACTCAGTATCTAAAATTAATTCAACATCCCATTTTCTAAAAGAAAACCGTCAACCAATTAACATATTGCATAGGAAATTAGAGAAATCGTGTAATAATTTGTAACATGCCATCGTGTTGAAAATGGAAAAAAAGTAGCTGTGAAATGAATATAACATGCTAATTTATTTGGAAACATGTTTATTTTTCTGCAATACCGTAAAACGGATTGTAGTTCACCAATCCTAAGTAAATGGTATACTGTTATAGACGAATCTGGCAATTTGCGTCATAAGAGCTATCATATACATATATGTAATTTATATGACGGACAAAATATGACACTCAAATTAGTACACAGAAGTACAAATTGATGACAAATAACAATTTCATTATTACATGCCATTTTTATTTGTTAACCGTGAATAAAGATCGAGGCTATATACACGACCGTGTGTTTTGCCGGTCCTCCTTTTTAGCTACACTGTTGATATTATTTATGAGACAAACATGACACACGTATTAGTATGAATTGTCTGTAAAAGTATCGCAAACAAATGGGGTATTAAAATGCCATGTTGATACCTCGATCTGACCTTTATGTCTGACCTTGGGGGAACATTACCTGTGACACTGACAGGTGAGCGGCCGCCATGTCATGTTCCAGGGGAGATAACTCGGATTGCGTGGATTGGATTCGTACTAATTGGTACATGAATAAATAATTTCATGTTTAATTAATAAAATGGTTAATTTTGGTTAATCATTCTCTATATATTCAAATATTATTATTATTATTTTTTTTATACTATGACGGTTCATTGGTTCAACCCTAACCTTTACTGTATAACAAATAATTAATGCGACAAGATCCACATCGTTCAGACGTAAGGACAAATCCAACAATCTAGTTGATAACGATTTAAAAATGAAAAAAAAATCAATAGAACAGAATCAATTCGAAAACATAAAACCCCTTAATTTATTAATTTCATAAATTTAAAGTATTGGTTAATTTCAAATTAATGAGTTAAGTGTGTATATAATAAACCGTGCCACCACTCAAGGCTGTCAAGGTTACGGCAAACCTCGGGCACTACAAATCCACTATTGAACTTCTACACAACTATCTTTGCATTAAATTATATTTCATTCAATACAGATTTACTTTGTTAAGTATGAAGGGAAAGCAACACAATCTCAAATATCTAATGAAGTGTATTCGGAAACATCAAACTGTTCATTCTGTGAAGTTTGATATAAGGGACGTAACTCTGATCATTGTGAAACCAGGAAAATAGGTGTTCACAAAAATAAGGTGAATAACTGTAAACAATTACCATTTATTTCATCTATATCTTTTTTTTAATCTTTACTTCTTAGTATGTTGTATTTTATAAAGCGTATTCTAGCTTACCTGGGACGTACGGTCAGTAGTGTAATTGTGTAACAAACGAGAGTACAGTGAGGTATGGGCTTACTCCCATATTATGGTAGAAAAAAGCACTGAAACGCGTCCCAGAACTAAAACAGAAGTTAAGTTGTTTACGAATCAAACAGACATATTACAAAACATGACAGCTGTTGTCACATCATTAGACATGTCTAGTCCACAGATAAAACACACTATTTAAACGCGCAGGTGTCTGTGTGTAAGTGTGTACCAGAAATAGATGTGCATGTACCAGAAATAGGTGTGCATATACCAGAAAAAGGTGTGCATGCACCAGAAATAGGTGTGCATGCACCAGAAATAGGTGTGCATGTACCAGCAATATGTGTGCATGTACCAGATATGTGTGCATGCACCAGAAATAGGTGTGCATGCTCCAGAAATAGGTGTGCATGTACCAGAAATAGATGTGCATGTACCATAAATAGGTGGGCATGCACCAGAAATAGGTGTGCAAATACCAGAAATAGGTGTGCATGTACCAGAAATAGGTGTGCATGTACAAGAAATAGGGGTGCATGTACCAGAAACACGTGTGCATGTACCAGAAAAAGGTGTGCATGCACCAGAAATATGTGTGCATGCACCAGAAATAAGTGTGCATGTACCAGAAAAAGGTGTGCATGTACCAGAAATAAGTGGGCATGTACCAGAAGTAGATGTGCATGTACCATAAATAGGTGGGCATGTACCAGCAATATGTGTGCATGCAGCAGAAATAGGTCTGCGTGTACCAGAAATAGTCGTGCATGTACCAGAAATAGGAGGGCATGTACCAGCAATATGTGTGCATGTACCAGAAAGAGATGTGCATTTACCAGAAATAGGTGTGAATGTACCAGAAATAGATATGCATGTACCAGAAATATATAGGCATGTACAAGAAATAGATGTGCATGTGCCAGAAATAGATGTGCACGTACCAGAAATAGGAGTGCATGTACCAGAAATAAGTGGGCATGTACCAGAAGTAGATGTGCATGTACCACAAATAGGTGGGCATGTACCAGAAAGAGATGTGCATTTACCAGAAATAGGTGTGAATGTACCAGAAATAGATCTGCATGTACCAGAAATAAATGAGCATGTACCAGAAATAGATTTACATGTACCAGAAATAGGTGTGCATGTACCAGAAATAGGTGTGCATGTACCAGAAATATATGGGCATGTACAAGAAATAGGTGTGCATGTACCAGAAATAGATGTGCATGTACCAGAAATAGGTGTGCATGTACCAGAAATAGGTGTGCATGTACCAGAAATAGATGTGCATGTACCAGAAATAGGTGTGCTTGTACCAGAAATAGGTGGGCATGTACCAGAAATAGGTGTGCATGTACCAGAAATAGGTGTGCATGTTCGAGAAATAGGTGTGCATGTACCAGAAATAGATGTACATGTACCAGAAATAGGTGTGCATGTACCAGAAATAGGTGGGCATGTACCAGCAATATGTGTGCATGCAGCAGAAATAGGTCTGCGTGTACCAGAAATAGGTGTGCATGTACCAGAAATAGGTGTGCATGTACCAGAAATATATGGGCATGTACAAGAAATAGGTGTGCATGTACCAGAAATAGATGTGCATGTACCAGAAATAGATGTGCATGTACCAGAAATAGGGGTGCATGTACCAGAAATAGGTGTGTATGTACCAGAAATAGGTGTGCATGTAGCAGAAATAAATGAGCATGTACCAGAAATAGGTGTGCATGTACCAGAAACAGGTGTGCATGTACCATAAATAGGTGTGCATGTACCAGAAATAGGTGTGCATGTAGCAGAAATAAATGAGCATGTACCAGAAATAGGTGTGCAAGTTCCAGAAATAGGTGTGCATGTACCAGAAATAGATGTGCATGTATCAGAAATAGGTGTGCATGTACCAGAAATAGGTGTCCATGTACCAGAAATAAATGAGCATGTACCAGAAATAGGTGTGCATGTACCAGAAATAGGTGTGCATGTACCAGAAATAAATGAGCATGTACCAGAAATAGGTGTGCAAGTACCAGAAATAGGTGTGCATGTACCAGAAATAGGTGTGCATGTACCAGAAATAGGTGTGCATGTACCAGAAATAAATGCTCTTGACACGAAACGATAGAAATTGTATCTATGGATATTCCGTCTCCATGTTGTTTCTGAAGCTTCAACCGAAACCCAAGAAGCACATTTTCACTTTACAACAACTTAAAAGCAGGCCATATTGACATTTTACTTCAGAGGAAAAATTAGTGTTTTTTTTTTTTATTGAGAACTTGCAGCAGATTCGTTGTTTTTTTCATTTTATACACACTTTGATATAAGTCATAACTTACAAAACATGTATATAACCAGTCCATCAGCATAATATACACACCAACATATGTAGTAGTTACGCCGCATACATGCGTTTCGCTTCCCCACCGTGATGACACTGGTAAGACTATTTCTGATAAAACCCCATTAGGTATCATTAGTATACATATTACCATTTTTTATTTCGTAGATATAAATACATGATGTGAAAAGTGTTGTTAAGTTTTAGTAACTTAAGCAGACTCGTGGGCAGACACTGTTTGTTCAGGATTCATCTAAATAAATCTGGAAGTCGTAACATCCCCCGATATATGTGATAATAACCTAAACATAGAAACCTAAAGCATGGACACGACGCAGCTTGCCAAACAATATCAATCATTATGAACAAACAAAGGAAATACATTATCAGGTGACCTCTGACCTCTATATCACACTTTTAACCTCACACCTGTATTGCTTTTGAGCTGTTGCGTGTGACCCATAATTATTCGGACACCCGCCATCTTTCGTCGAAATTAATGAGGTATTAAATTATCAATTAGTCGTTCACAAAAGTCATTATTAATTACGTCAATTAATTCGCTAATTAAAAGTTAAGCACGCGAGTAGTTTTATAAAGGCGCTGTCCCTATGTGTGACAGAGAGGTGGATTGATGAGTATAATCACCATATCAACAGTACCCTCATCAGCAGTCAGAAATAACTATCTCTTTTTTAAAATAGGATTGGGATAGATAAACAGGAGGAGGTAACAGGTTACCCTTAAGATCCGCATGCACATATATGATCGTTAGCACGCCACAGTTGTATGATCAAAATTCGAACCCCTATTTTTTTTATATTTTTGGCGTCTTTATTATAAATTAAAACTAAAAAAAATTCCACAAGATGATATAAAAATGTAAGTTTATATATGGCAGGACTAAATGTGGCTCTATCTAGTACAACAAAAATATCATTGTTATTTATGCCTGTTGGATCAACATTTTGTCTATATTTTTTACTGTTAGATAATAAAATATTATTTGCTATTACTTATGAAGCTTTTTCAGGTGTTAGTAAACTATACCACTGTTAGTTACAGCTGATGACGGAAGGTTATGTGCTGTAAACCACACCTCTGTTATTTACGAGGTAAAAGTACCAGGTATTACTCGGACCAGACTCGCACCCCGCGATGACAAGTGAATCCATGATATACTAGGTCTAGGTATTCGTTATCCTCAATCCCCACCCTAACCGCATCAGTTGATATAGTACAGTACACGACCTCACACCTGGCTGTTGCGCCCTCCCGTCGATAGAGTACACGATTTAACACCTGTAAAGCAGGGTAACAAACTTTATTACTATATTAATTATGCGTTCACGGTAACGCTGCATTTCAATTTTGCATATATGTTGTTCAATTTAAGCAAAATGGTATTTCTAGTCGTTGGCAGAAATAGATTTGATGATTTTACTCATATCTGAAATAAGAAATTAAACACAATTACTCAGATTGAAATAAGCAATCAACTATAAAATAGAGATAATTTTTAAGATCATAACCCTAACGGTAGATAACCATCTTTCAGTGTGATTCGCTCCTGATTGAAGATATATATTTCGGCAAATGCAGAAAGACCTTTCAACTTTTGTTTAAAATTTAATAAGAGTATATAAATCACTAATTGAGTTCAAATTATAGATAATTACTTTGGAGAATATTGACCTTCAATATTTCCTAGATTGATATCGTTTACCGGGTATTCCCGGAGGACAAATTAACAGTCCAATCACATCTCGGATCTGATCTTTGGACTAATACGCTTACATTC
Source organism: Mizuhopecten yessoensis (assembly GCF_002113885.1). Classification (NCBI taxonomy): domain Eukaryota; kingdom Metazoa; phylum Mollusca; class Bivalvia; order Pectinida; family Pectinidae; genus Mizuhopecten; species Mizuhopecten yessoensis. The sequence goes on along the minus strand of NW_018403686.1, from coordinate 118,952 downwards.
CCCGGAAGGCAAAATACAATGAAATGTACAATATCTGTTTTAAGAACCATAAATAATGGTGAAATTGTAGATTTAAAATTGCTCAAAAATTTTCGTGTATTAATTCATGTAGACTTTGATGTTAACCTCAAAATACAACTTCAAACATACGTACAGACTCGTGTAACTTGTTTTTTATACGTGTGTTTGTATTGGGACTCATAAATCAATATCAATTATATTTATAATTTCATTTTTTGTCAAATACCTGTCTACGGATCATCTTCTTATAAGTAATAGAATAAAAATGTTTTAATTCGAAAATCTATTGGACAAAATTACGGAATTATATTTTTCTAGACTAAATTAGTGAATAAACCCATTACTTTGAAAATATTGTATTGATTTTTATTAACAATAACAAAAAATATGTAAATTAACAACTGCAAATAATGTACCAGTAATAAATAGACTACATATTACTATGGTTTTATACGTCATTGCAAATATCGATCTTACAATGAAACATAATTGGAGTGTAGACAAAAAGTAGTGTCGCTATTTGCAAACAAATATTTGTTTTTTTGTTGTTGTTTTTTTAAATATTTTTGGCGTCTTTATTATAAACTAAAACTAAAAAATATTTCCACAAGATNGGGTTTTTTTGTTGTTTTTTTTAATATTTTTGGCGTCTTTATTATAAACTAAAACTAAAAAATATTTCCACAAGATGATATAAAAATGTAAGGTTATATCTGGCAGGACTAAATGTGGCTCTATCTAGTACAACAAAAACATCATTGTTATTTATGCCTTTTGGATCAACATTTTTTCTACATTTTTTACTGTTAAATAATAAAATATTATTTGCTATAACTTATGAAGCTTTTTCAGGTGTTAGTAAACTATACCACTGTTAGTTACAGCTGATGACGGAAGGTTATGTGCTGTAAACCACACCTCTGTTATTTACGAGGTAAAAGTACCAGGTATTTACTCGGACCATACTCGCAACCCGCGATGACAAGTGAATCCATGTTATACTAGGTCTAGGTATTCGTTAACCTCCATCCCCACCCTAACCCTATCAGTACCCCCCTCCTGTTGATATAGTACAGTACACGACCTCACACCTGGCTGTTGCGCCCTCCCGTCGATAGAGTACACGATTTAACACCTGTAAAGCAGGGCTAGTAAACGGGTTACTATATTAATTATGCGTTCACGGTAACGCTGCATTTCAATTTTGCATATATATTGTTCAATTTAAGCAAAATGGTATTTCTAGTCGTTGGCAGCAATAGATTTGATGATTTTACTCATATCTGAAATAAGAAATTAAACACAATTGCTCAGATTGAAATAAGCAATCAACTATAAAATAGAGATAATTTTTAAGATCATAACGCTAACGGTAGATAACCATCTTTCAGTGTGATTCGCTCCTGATTGAAGATATATATTTCGGCAAATGCAGAAAGACCTTTCAACTTTTGTTTAAAATTTGATAAGAGTATATAAATCACTAATTGAGTTCAAATTATAGATAATTACTTTGGAGAATATTGACCTTCAATATTTCCTAGATTGATATCGTTTACCGGGTATTCCCGGAGGACAAATTAACAGTCCAATCACATCTCGGATCTGATCTTTGGACTAATACGCTTACATTCCCCGGAAGGCAAAATACAATGAAATGTACAATATCTGTTTTAAGAACCATAAATAATGGTGAAATTGTAGATTTAAAATTGCTCAAAAATTTTCGTGTATTAATTCATGTAGACTTTGATGTTAACCTCAAAATACAACTTCAAATATAGGTACAAACTTGTGTAACTTGTTTTTATACATGTGTTTGTATGGAGACTCATAAATCAATATCAATTATATTTATAATTTCATTTGTTGCCAAATACCTGTCTACGGATCATCTTCTTATAAGTAATAAAATAAAAATGTTTTAATTTGAAAATCTATTGGAAAAAATTACGGAATTATATTATTCTAGACTAAATTAGTGAATAAACCCATTATTTTAAAAATAATATATTGATTTTTATTAACAATAACAAAAAATATGTAAATTAACAACTGCAAATAATGTACCAGTAATAAATAGACTGAATATTACTATGGTTTTATACGTCATTGCAAATATCGATCTTACAATGAAACATAATTGGAGTGTAGACAAAAAGTAGTGTCGCTGTTTGCAAACAAATATTTGTTTTATGTTCCAGGTCAAAACAAAATACAAAATAATCTATTTACTATCCTACATAGATATGTAGCTGAATAGAGTAAAAATACGAGGGGTGGGCCCGAGACGTACAGTCGACTGTATACAACTATGCTACTGTGATGGTTTTGCAGTCAGAATTAATGCACATATATTATCTATCAGGAAATGTACATTCCTAGGATACATTTTTAAAAATTAAATCAAAATAAATCAAGATATACAAATCTACAATGTTTGATTAAAATGACATGAATTATTCAGACGAGGGTGTCGATGGCAATCAAATCAAAGATGAGACATCTTCGAAGAAGAAATGTCAACGATATACAATTTGTAACTGACATGTAGACTACGGACAAAACATAATGTCATCAGTGTAATTATGACCAAACATGATATCTATAATGGGACAGGACGACAATATGGAGGATTAGGAGAACCCCGGCGGTCGGGACAGGACGACAATATGGAGGATTAGTAGAACCCCGGGGGTCGGGACAGCCCAAGTGGATACACTCTTTTCCCATCCCAGACGTCTGGAAAAGTCAGACGATAATAACAGATGGCATATACTGTATCGGGTCCCGAATGACACTGGATATAAGTATGTACGTCTCTGTGTATATTATTTTTTCTTTTCCTCTCCTCCTCCTTTATCTTAGAAAATGATACATTTCAGAAAATCTTACATCAATAATCATAATTATGACCCTTTCCCCAGTATATACTGATACATTGTGGTTAATTCAACGATGTTATTGGAGATAACGTCTTTGAACTGTTTTTTTAATGTGTACATATACTGCATGTTTATGATATCTTTTTTTTTTGGCAGGGTGAGGGGGGCTTATTTTCAGAGGTAAGAAAATACTTATTGCAAAAAGATGCTTAGAATTGTTAATTACTAGTCTTTATCCTCTATACTTTGTTTTATGTGTACTGGAGGCATTTAGAGTAAATAAACAATCGAAACGTGATAGTTAAAATCTATAGATAAAAACAACAAAAACACTACTGAACAACAGGTAACGTATTACCGTGGTCTTCCTAATTAGGACACCCGCCGTTAACAACAGTATATGACTAGTTAATCCCCTTCCCCCGGGACATCGATCCAAACTGATAACATACACGCTCTATAGATATGATCTTATCACTAATATGCCTACATTGTTGTGCAACAAACTCACATAGAATTTAATCTAATTTGTCACAAAACACACCCAGTGTTAAATTATGGCCCACACAGACTTATGGCATGTGTTGTTTTATTCTCTGTGATTTCACCGACTTCCATTTATATACAGAATGTGAAGAAAGTAAACTGGTTCAACCAGTGCACATGGACGTCGTCTAGTTAGAATAGGACTTTTCGAACTGAGATCAATACAATATCCTCCGTGTTACTATACTATACAAACTCATAAACAAAATGTTTTAAATGAAGAACGATTCGTGACGTACTTAAGGAAGAAAACAATAACGATCGGAAATTGTTTATTGTCTTCTGCAAAGTACAGAGATGTATGTAGGTGTTACAGGAATAACATACATCCAGATGAGACTAATTTAAGGCATTTGTAACTCTTTATGTAAATAAAAATAGCTTACTGGCTCAGTAAGCCGCTCTACGGCACTAACAGTATTGGTTACTGATAGGTACCTTTGATCATACCTGAAATATTGTACTCACGATCAAGTACCAGTCATCACACCCGCAATCATAATTATATTCAGGTGCAGATATTTTTTGTCACTTGATGTGAACTAAAATGTAACCATGTTTTCAGGTGCAATATATTCAATATTATTCATGTGCATGATCACATGATCGCACATCAAAATAACATACGTCAAATTGTATCTGATTACAGATGAAATTACGTATTTAAGTGTTAGCGTCTTTGATTAAACATGAAATAGCATGTTCATGTGCATGGATCTTTCATCACACATAAGATAATGCTATCATTTGAAAGCTTATTTTAACACAAATCAATTAATCATATATTTAAGTGCGAGTGTACTTGACCATACATTAAGTAATATAAATATGCGCAAAAATCTTCGTATAAAAATATACACTTTAAAAATGTCTTTATGTGAACAAATCCAAAATGATTAGATGCTATATCAGTCAAGCATCTTTGATCCCATATGAAATCGTATTTACATTTTTGACAAGGCGCTATGGTTTGCATAATAATTTGGCTTTTAGAAATGAAATACCATACTTTTAAAATAACTAGGTATTAAGCATATGTGTTTGTATTATGGTGAAAAATATATATCGAGGATGAGAAAATGACGGAAAATATAATTATCAAAGGCCGCTTCCGCACAAGTTACTTTTTCCCGGCGGTTTCTAAGCTATTATATTGATCACGCAACACTGAACATTTGGACGTGTAAACATTTGTCACGTGACGTCTCGTTTTCATTTCACCAATAAGCTTGGGAAAGGTTTAGATACGTACAATTTGTATATGTATGCGTGTACCCTCACTCGATAAAACTAATTCGTAAGTTTGCAATAAGGAGGAGGCTTTTGGAAGAGCGTTACACGTGCATGGTGTACAGGACCCCCTCTTACTACACTTCCACTGGTTAGGTTTCCCATCCAGTTTCAAGAAGGTTAAAGTTCCCCTTCCAGTTTCAAGACTGATTAACAAGTAACAATTCTAGGTGCTTCAAGTTGGAGCTTTTCGAGAAAATCAATATACAAATTTTAACAACCACGTCCAAATTCACTTGCACAAATAATGAACTGCGAAACGAGTCTTCATAATTCGCCCTCCTTTATTACCATACCCAAGAGTATAAGACTCTGAGACAGAACAGTTTCTACAACTCGTGAAACAAAGAGAATACCCATACTCTTTAGACTTGGTTTCTTGATTAATAAGAGTTTATATGCGTAAACATGCAAATTTGTACTTTAAACATGGAATCTTAAGACAAATGTGCACACCTCCATATGTATAGTACATTGTCCCAGTCTTATATCATCAAGAGGAATTGATGGGTTGTGCTACATCTTGGAGCATTAATATATATATGTGTTTTATATACAGGACAACCCATCTAGATCGGTTTATATATAGCTGTTGGTAAAAGTGTAATTTTCCTCGTGATACATTTTGATAAATCGTTGAAATTCGATCTTTAAAGTGAAGGAGCTATAATTTGAGGAATTATGCAATTTGAGATGCTAGTTCTTGACAAACGTTTCGCGTGCTTTATTTCTGCGATCTATAAAGACATTGTCCATTCCATTGCTGTGTTATTTTTTGCCCTTTTTTACGGTTTGTTAATTTATTTATTCATTTGAAAACTTTTAAGGAAAATAAAATGTGTTTGCCTCTTATTTTAGAAAGTGCTCAAACAGCCAAATGCACTACAATGTGAAGGGCACCAGTGTCCCTAATTTAGTTTGTCTAAATCTTGTTTCACTGACGGGGTAAAGAAACCACGTACAGTGTGTTAGCAAAGGGCATCCCACACCTGATGTAATCAACATCATGTTAATTACACGATGACGTGCTGATGCTTGTAGAACGCTGTTACCGAGACAGGTGTGCTGAAGAGTAGGTACACCGTGTGTAACGTAACACGTGACATTTATAGACCTGTACTTTTACGAGGGCTACGGAGGACGCCGTGTAGTGATATCTAATATCAGATCAAGTCGTCTTTAACAATTAACATAGATAGTTTATTGTAAATTATTCACATCTTCATAGGTGGTATACATATCGCGCTGTGTTCCGGAAACATTGCGTCACTCCGACTCCAGACTTTATAGCAATTAAAGACAAGCTGTAATTGCTAATTATCATTATTGTATACGATGTCATTAGGGACGAGGAGTGACAAATGTAGCAGTAAAATTCTACTGGTTATAGGTTATGAACTGGGGTTTGAGTACACGTCACTCACGTGAAAATGCCACCAGACATATAAAAAATAATATTGCTATGAATGAAGAAATAGTTTGGCGGATACTGTCATGCGAATATAAAGGTTCCCCAGATTTTAGGCAGTGTCCCCGGCGTCCGTCCCGAGACTGGATAGGAAGGTTATCCCCAGCGTTTAAGCAGGGATTCGAGCATTTGTACCGAGACTTGATAATAAATTAATGGTCCCTCAGACGTGTTAGACAGGGTTTCAGAAGTCTGAAGAACGGTCCGCAGGCTTCCGAGAAGGGTTTTGAGACTGGAAAGAAAGATTTCCTCCGATTTTAGAAGTCTTCCAGACGTCTGTACGGAAACTGAAGAAATGTTCCCTCTCAAATTTTAGACACGGTTCTCGGACGTATGTACGAATACTAGATAGAAAGATTCCCTCAGATTTCAGACAGTCTTCCATGCGCCTGTACGGAGACTGGCTAGAAATGTTCCAACATATTTTAGGCAGGGCTCCGGGCGTCTCTATCTAATACTGGATGAAAGCGTTCCCCAAGATTTTAGGCAGTGACCCGGGGGTCTGTACCGAGACTAGACGATAGCGTTCCCCTAGATTTAAGCCAGGGTATTGAGCCTCTTACTCAGACTAATTAGAAGGAATCCCAAATATTTTTGGCAAGAAGCAGGATCCCTAGCATCTGTACCAAGACTGGATATAAAGGTTCCCTTAGATTTCAGCCAGGGCTCCAGGCGTCTGTAACAAGACTGGATATAAAGGTTCCCTTAGATTACAGGCAGGGCTCCAGGCGTCTGTAACAAGACTGGATATAAAGGTTCCCTTAGATTTCAGGCAGGGCTCCAGGCGTCTGTAACAAGACTGGATATAAAGGTTCCCTTAGATTTCAGGCAGGGCTCCAGGCGTCTGTAACAAGACTGGATATAAAGGTTCCCTTAGATTTCAGGCAGGGCTCCAGGCGTCTGTAACAAGACTGGATATAAAGGTTCCCTTAGATTTCAGGCAGGGCTCCAGGCGTCTGTAACAAGACTGGATATAAAGGTTCCCTTAGATTTCAGGCAGGGCTCCAGGCGTCTGTAACAAGACTGGATATAAAGGTTCCCTTAGATTTCAGGCAGGGCTCCAGGCGTCTGTAACAAGACTGGATATAAAGGTTCCCTTAGATTTCAGGCAGGGCTCCAGGCGTCTGTAACAAGACTGGATATAAAGGTTCCCTTAGATTTCAGGCAGGGCTCCAGGCGTCTGTAACAAGACTGGATATAAAGGTTCCCTTAGATTTCAGGCAGGGCTCCAGGCGTCTGTAACAAGACTGGATATAAAGGTTCCCTTAGATTTCAGGCAGGGCTCCAGGCGTCTGTAACAAGACTGGATATAAAGGTTCCCTTAGATTTCAGGCAGGGCTCCAGGCGTCTGTAACAAGACTGGATATAAAGGTTCCCTTAGATTTCAGGCAGGGCTCCAGGCGTCTGTAACAAGACTGGATATAAAGGATCCCTTAGATTTCAGGCAGGGCTCCAGGCGTCTGTAACAAGACTGAATAGAATCGTTCTATCATTGTTCTTAACGACAAACTATCAGATGAAACTGTTAGAATGTATAGTTCTTGTGACGACTATCTAATGAACGTGTACTCGAATATCATTATGCGTATGTCATTATTCGATAAACGTGTTTGCAATTGGCTATAACTATTCATGTGGCATTCTCTGATCAAATGTTTAGGAGTGTATACTTATCACTGTTCTTTCATTTTGATATTTCTGACAATCTGGTATAAATGTGTGAGCACGTTTCCTTGTTACAATGTATTATTCAACAGTTTGCGCCATAAAAAGTTAAAACCTTTTAGAGCAAAGAACAAGATATTTTCCCAAATATGCATGCAGGTGTTGTAATCCCGACCACACCAGTTTTACACGTGATAGACGACAATGTTCCGGGTCCGGGGCAGACGAGACTATTAGTCGCGGCTTGGAATGTAATTTGTCGCAGAATTAATTGTTGAAGGTCTAATCAAGAGCTTGCCTAATTACAACCAGCAACCCTGGATGGTGAACTCTTTTGTTTTATTTCTCACAAAAATTATTACAACCACCATCTGCCTAACTAGTGTTGTAATTACGAGCGACAGAGAAGATTATGTCAGGGGAAATGCGCTTCAACGTCAGAAGCTGCCTTATAGATAAAGGTAAACTTTCAGTAACCAAAATCATCATCAATGTTGAAATATAACAACTAAATAGCATCAACTTCGGATACAAAAAATGCCTTTATTCACTGTTGATTTGAAATAAAACTGAAGGATGTTTTAAGCTGAGTAAGCTAGATAAGACTAGCACCATGGAGGTACAAGTAACGAGGTCACCTTACAGTTATAATCGTTACAACCCTACTTCATACCGACACACTAAAATAATGATAATAGGAAAAAAGCCATTATATCGCATTTAACAAACGCTTTTCATGGTCGGATGATTAGATTTTATAATGATGTGAGTTTGTGTTTTAAACCTAAGTTATGGTTTAAACAATATTTTCAGGTGTTTTTTTCTTTTTTTTCTCTTTAAGTTAAAAAAACCCACATAAACAAGGACAAATTTGGAGGAGAAGACAAGCTCACATGATATATATAAGGCCGTATATATAATCTCTTCTGACGGGAAGGAATTTTAAGCTGAAAGAAACGTATGAGCAAATCACAAGCAAAATAAAACCATTTTACCTAGCTCAATATGCTATCTTTACCTAGCTAGAAAGAGTAAGCCTGTTATCTTTCTACATATAGCAATCTTTACCTCACAACAAAGTCATCATAACCTATCAACATAGTCACTTTCCTAGCAACATAATCATATTAACCTGGCAACAAAGTCAACTTTACCTGAAACATAGCCATCTTTACCTAGACATAATTATTTGTTACATATATATATATATCAGTTGTCTTCCTCCAAACACATTTACCAATGGTTTATCTATCTACACAAGCCATCTTTATGTGACTATAACAATCTTATTTTCCAGTCTATTTATGACTATTTACCCAGAGGAATACAGAATCTTTATAGTAAAAAAATCGTATCGTTACCTAACTGCATACCTTAACTCATTTACCCCTGAAGACGCATTTGAACTCTTCCAATTCAAAGGTTGGAATAGTTCATTATGAAATTTCAGGCCATCTTTATCTAGCTACATATCGTCACCTTAACTGCTAAATAGTCACCATTGACTAGCTTTATCAGTTATCTCAACTAGTTACAAAGATCAATTTTGCCTCGCTGTATAAGCCAACTTTACCTTGCTACATCAGTCGTCTTTATCTTGCTATATAATTATGCCACCTTTACCTTGCTACATAGAAGCCACATTGACCGGCAGGCAAAGCATCTTGTAACTTAATCTTTGCAAACACTATAACCTTTCCTGCTTGCAAACTGAACTAGGCTTGCTCGATAACCATGGGAACCCTACATATTCCTTTTCCAGTTTTCCCAAGAGACAAAACACTAGCTAACCACGCTTCTGCATTAATCTTTCCGAATACCACTAATGATAAGGTTACGGACCTGTCGCGTTTGTATTTGATTCCGAAACTACACAAAGATTCCTTATAATCAACGCTTTAACGCTGACTCTTCTAGTTTCTCAACTAAGCCATGCCCAACTGCTCACTAACATTCTTGGCACCATAAAAGCAGGGTCACAGTGAAATTGTGACACTGTATACTCCAGATGTGGAATAAATAGAATATGGATTTTGAAGATTCAAAGATCTTTTGATCAACCATGACCATCCTTTTCTCAAACATGTTTCTTCTATCACAACTTTTGATGTTTGACCATATCTCATACCAAATTGAGGGAACGCATTCGTTTTCTTATTATGAGAAATTACTTCCAAGAGAGGTGAACAGCGATATAGATAAACGGTTGTATTTTTTTCGGAGCTTATTTTGAGGCAAAATCACATTCAACGTGAACTTTCCCCTGCCTCTGTTGATTTGGTACTCAGGAGCTTACTTCAAATATTGTGACCTCCGTGATAGATGGCAAATGCTGCTGGATGATTTTTAGTTTTGTTTTCTCTTGTTTTTCTCTACCTGATTGCTCGATAAAAGGACGTGACATTATTTGGATTTGACCTAGTGAAAAACGGACATGACGGGTGTCGTCGATAAAGCAAAATTTGCTTCCATTTCCGGAACATCTGGTCTTATTTTCCTTGTATATTGAGTATCCATGTAAATCTTCCATTTCTTCACATTTTGCCAAAGTTCTCTCAGTCTCGAATTCGAACTATGGTTTTGTCGACAGTTCTGTATTCTCTTGTTGTTTGAAGTCACGTAAGCAATATTTTCCTAACTATATACGCTATCTTTACCAACCTACACAGAATCATCTTTACTTAGCTACATGACTCATATTTACTTTCCAGTATTACCTTTACCTAGTTACATAACTCATATTTACTTTCCAGTATTACCTTTACCTAGCTACATAACTCATATTTACTTTCCAGTATTACCTTTACCTAGCTACATAACTCATATTTACTTTCCAGTGTTACCTTTGCCTAGCTTTTTAACAATGTGCAGCTTGTTGTACACATTGTTTTTTCATCTGTAACAAGGATCGTGTTTTGATAGTAAGCACACATTATCTGCAAAAGCTAGTATTAATTTGCATGAATCTAGTGAAAATGGAATTTTATATTACAGATTCCCCTTACTAATTCTAAGAACATTGTTTTCGGAGCTTTCATTTAAAATAGAACTTTAACTTTCTTATATTCACGATATAGTTATATATAATTTCTTTTCCAACCATGAATAGACTTCGATATACTATGACCTCTCATGTTATACATATAAAGTAAAACCCATTTACTCAACCACACCGTATGACTGTATACAAAAACAACAGTTTTCATTGCTCACAAGTGTAATCTCACTTTATTTGTTATACAAACGTTTCGTAATATGGTCATAGTAATTTTCTTGAATATTCACTTTATAGACATTTTCGTGAGTTGATATAACATTGAGTTATATTCCAAATATAAATGCGTATACCTCTTCACGACGATGTTGTTTTTCCCACGACATTCGTTCGTTACATAGTTTGACGCTGTGATGTATTTATGAATGTATATATGTTAAGATAGAGCATAAGATGTTTATATAGAATGGCTGAGCGAATTAAGGGCGTTACTGGGGATTTATGATCGTAAGAATCTTAAAAACGTTAATCCAGACTTTTAACATAATGACAATATTGTGAAAGTCTGGATTAAAGTTTTTAAATTGCTGCCTTTACGCGCTTTTCATGCTCGTTTGTTTGTTAGGAATTGACTCGGAACTAGAATGACGTTTTTGTCATCATGTTAACGTGACGCCAATCGTCCAAGTTGTTCTGCTCGTATTGCCTATGCTGGTTTTCTGAAAACAGTTTTGCCTTGCTACGTATTATTAAATTATTTAATCGGATTGATTCATTGCATATTTTTAAGAACGACGATGGTGCTAACCAATTAGACTAGTTTGTTTTGTACTTTGTGAGCAGCAGTCAGACATGGTCTAAGACACTGGAGCCTACACACTGCTGTACACCATTATATCGGTCATATTACAGGCAACGAACGATAACTCTTCAATTAGGGAAATCATCTTTTTGTTTCAACACCAAATTCGTCGAGGAATAAGATTTCAGTCTATGTAAAATTATACAAGAGGATCAGAACAGGTACAAACGTCTCTCCTCCGAACACCTGGGGCTACCAGTAACACACCTGTACAACACACTCATCAACTCAGGTGAGAACTACATTATCGTCATGATTAATTCTCTGATAACTTCATAGGGAAGCAGCATCACAAATATTTAACACTTCAAGTGCAAAATACGTGTAAATCTGTGTGACAATGAAGCGACAAGAGTGAGCCAAGGTGTTTGATATGTCTTGATGGCCGGGGCAGGCGACAGACAACACCACCTTACTACGGAGATTGGAGTAGCTTGTTTGGCCCAAACTAATCCTTTGATGTAGTTATCTATCTTTAAACCGATCATTTGGAATGTCCGCTTAATCTGTGATATTGTTAGGTAGTTGGTTAAACAAGGGATTTATTGATCACTATTAGTGTCCTCAACAGCAAGAATTTGTCACGTTTGGGAGGAAATATCGTCATAAATCGCCGCAAAGTTTGCACGCGGTGGCAACAGAGGTCATTTGAGGTCACGTAAACAAATCGGAAATGGCTACCGCGCAGGTGTGAAGGATGTATGTTTGCGTGTTGACGAATTGGGACAGCACACCACCAATTGGCATTTATCTCAAGGGGTTATTGGACGCCATTTAGAAATGTCCACGTTCTCGTACATTGCAACGGTAAAGTTAAGAACTTCTCTAGTTGAAAAAGGCCTGCTCATCCCAGTGCTAGGAGCATGGGCCAGTTTTCAAACGAACATGTACGTTACCTGAAGTGCATTGTTTTATACTTAAACTGAGAGTGTGTGATATCTTAAAATTATTGATACTGAGGGTGTGTAATATTAAATTGATGGTGAGAATGGAAAATATTTGTATTGATGTTAAATTGTGCATTATGACTGATGTTGAGAGTGCGCGATATTTGACTGATGTTTACAGTGAATATTTGATTGATGTTGAGAGTTTGGAATATTTGATTGATGTCGAGAGTTGGGAATATTTGATTGATGTTGAGAGTTCTTGAGAGTTGGGAATATTTGATTGATGTTAAGAGTGTGTGATATCTTATTGATAATAAAGGTGTGTTATATTTTATTGTTGTTTAAAGTTGGTAATATTTGATTGATGTTAAGAGTGTGTGATATCTGATTGATATTAAAGGTGTGTTATATTTTATTATTGTTTTAAGTGTGAAATATTTTGTTGATAATGAGTGTATGTAATATTTGATTGATAATGAGAGTGTGCAATATTTGACTCATGTTAAGAGTGTGTAATATTTGACTGATGATTAGAGTATGTAATATCGGACTCATGTTTAGAGTGTGTAATATCTTACTCATGTTTAGTGTATGTAATATCTGACTCATGTTTAGAGCATGTAATATCTGACTCATGTTTAGAGTATATAATATCTGACTCATGTTTAGAGTATGTATTTTAAGTGTGAAATATTTTGTTGATAATGAGTGTATGTAATATTTGATTGATAATGAGAGTGTGCAATATTTGACTCATGTTAAGAGTGTGTAATATTTGACTGATGATTAGAGTATGTAATATCGGACTCATGTTTAGAGTGTGTAATATCTGACTCATGTTTAGAGCATGTAATATCTGACTCATGTTTAGAGTATATAATATCTGACTCATGTTTAGAGTATGTGATATCTGACTGATGTTTAGAGTGTGTAATATCCGACTGATGTTTAGAGTATGTAATATCTGACTGATGTTTAGAGTATGTAATATCTGACTCCTGTTTAGAGTGTGTAATATCTGACTCATGATTAGAGATATCTGACTCATGTTTAGAATATGTAATATCTGACTCATGTTTAGAGCGTGGAATATCTGACTCATGTTTAGAGTATGTGATATCTGACTGATGTTTAGAGTGTGTAATATTTGACTGATGTTTAGAGTATGTAATATCTGACTGATGTTTAGAGTATGTAATATATGACTGATGTTTAGAGTATGTAATATCTGACTGATGTTTAGAGTGTGTAATATTTGACTGATGTTTAGAGTGTGTAATATCTGACTGATGTTTATAGTATGTAATATATGACTCATGTTTAGAGTGTGTAATATTTGACTCATGTTTAGAGTATGTAATATCAGACTCATGTTTAGAGTGTGTAATATCTGACTGATGTTTAGAGTATATAATATTTGACTGATGTTTAAAGTGTGTAGTATCTGACTCATGTTTAGAGTGTGTAATCTCTGACTCATGTTTAGGGTGTGTAATATCTGACTCATGTTTAGAGTATATAATATCTGACTCATGTTTAGAGTATGTATTTTAAGTGTGAAATATTTTGTTGATAATGAGGGTATGTAATATTTGATTGATAATGAGAGTGTGCAATATTTGACTCATGTTAAGAGTGTGTAATATTTGACTGATGGTTAGAGTATGTAATATCTGACTCATGTTCAGAGTATGTAATATTTGACTGATGTTTAGAGTGTGTAATATCTGACTCATGTTTAGAGCATGTAATATCTGACTCATGTTTAGAGTAACTAATATCTGACTCATGTTTAGAGTATGTGATATCTGACTGATGTTTAGAGTGTGTAATATCTGACTCATGATTAGAGATATCTGACTCATGTTTAGAATATGTAATATCTGACTCATGTTTAGAGTATATAATATCTGACTCATGTTTAGAGTATGTAGTATCTGACTCATGTTTAGAGTATGTAATGTCTGACTCATGTTTAGAGTATGTAATATCAGACTCATGTTTAGAGTGTGTAATATCTGACTGATTTTTAGAGTATGTAATATCTGACTCATGTTGAGAGTGTGTAATATCTTACTCATGTTTAGTATATGTAATATCTGTAGAATATGTAATATCTGACTCATGTTTAGAGCGTGGAATATCTGACTCATGTTTAGAGTATGTGATATCTGACTGATGTTTAGAGTGTGTAATATCCGACTGATGTTTAGAGTATGTAATATCTGACTGATGTTTAGAGTGTATAATATCTGACTGATGTTTAGAGCATATAATATTTGACTGATGTTTAAAGTGTGTAGTATCTGACTCATGTTTAGAGTGTGTAACATCTGACTCATGTTTAGAGTGTGTAATATCTTACTCATGTTTAGAGTATGTAATATTTGACTCATGTTAAGAGTATGTAATATCTGACTGATGTTTAGAGTATATAATATTTGACTGATGTTTAAAGTGTGTAGTATCTGACTCATGTTTAGAGTGTGTAATATTTGACTCATGTTTAGAGTGTATAATATCTGACTCATGTTTAGAGTGTGTCATATCTGACTCATGTTTAGAGTATGTAGTATCTGACTCATGTTTAGAGTATGTAATATCTGACTGATGTTTAGAGTATATAATATTTGACTGATGTTTAAAGTGTGTAGTATCTGACTCATGTTTAGAGTGTGTAACATCTGACTCATGTTTAGAGTGTGTAATCTCTGACTCATGTTTAGAGTGTGTAATATCTGACTGATGTTTAGAGTATGTTATATCTGACTGATGTTTATAGTATGTAATATATGACTCATGTTTAGAGTGTGTAGTATCTGACTCATGTTTAGAGTGTGTAATATCTGACTCATGATTAGAGTATGTAATATCTGACTCATGTTTAGAGTGTGTAATATCTGACTCATGTTAAGAGTGTGCAATATTTGACTCATGTTTAGAGAATGTAATATTTGACTGATGTTTAGAGTGTGTAATATCTGACTCGTGGTTAGAGTGTGTTATATCTGACTCGTGTTTAGTGTGTGAAATATCTGACTCATGTTTAGAGTATGTAATATCTGACTCATGTTTAGAGTGTGTAATATCTGAATCATGTTTAAAGTGTGTAATATCTGACTGATGTTTAGAGTGTGTAATATCTTACTCATGTTTAGTGTATGTAATATCTGACTCATGTTTAGAGTGTGTAATCTCTGACTCGTGTTTAGAGTATGTAATATCTGACTGATGTTAAGAGTATGAAATATCTGACTCATATTTAGAGCGTGTAATATTAGAATTATGTTTAGAGTGTGTAATATCTGACTCGTGTTTAGAGTGTGTAATATCTGACTCATGTTTAGAGTATGTAATATTTGACTCATGTTTAGAGTGTGTAATCTCTGACTCATGTTTAGAGTATGTAATATCTGACTGATGTTAAGAGTATGAAATATCTGACTCATATTTAGAGTGTGTAATATTAGAATTATGTTTAGAGTGTGTAATATCTGACTCGTGTTTAGAGTGTGTAATATCTGACGGATGTTTAGAGTGTGTAATATCTGACTCATTTGAAAAGTGTGTAATATTTGATTGGTGCTGAGAGTGGGTAATATTTGATTGATTTGGAGAGTGAGAAATATTTTATTTATGTTGAGAGTATGAAATTTATACGTGACATTGAGGATGTGAAATATTTTATTGGTATTTGGGTGTGTATTATTTGTCTGATGTTGAGAGAATGCGATATTTGATTAATGTTGAGAGTGTGCGCATTCTGATTGATATTTGGGTGTGTATTATTTGGCTGATGTTCAGAGAATGCGATATATGATTAATGTTGAGAGTGTGCGCGTTCGAATTGATATTTGGGTGTGTATTATTTGGTTGATGTTGAGAGAATGCGATATATGATTAATGTTGAGAGTGTGCGCGTTCGGATTTATATTTTGGTGTGTATTATTTGGCTGATGTTGAGATATGGCGATATATGATTATTGTTGAGAGTGCGCCTTCTGATTGGTATTAGGGTGTGTATTTTTTGGCTGATGTTGAGAGAATGCGATATTTGATTAATGTTGAGTGTGTGCGTTCGGATTGATATTTGGGTGTGTATTATTTGGCTGATGTTGAGAGAATGCGATATTTGATTAATGTTGAGTGTGCGCTTTCTGATTTATATACGGGCATGTATTATTTAGCTGGTGTTGAGAGAATGCGATATTTGATTAATGTTGAGTGTGCGCGTTCTGATTGATATACGGGTGTGATATATTCTGTAGGATTAGGGATGTTAAATATGCTTTATATTTGTCGACATTATTTTTCAGTTTCAAAAGAAGCTGCAGCAATAGATAGCTATCATCATAAACAAATTTAAGAAACCCATCAGTTATAATTCAACAGCATTTATAAATTCACCTACTTCAATACATTAAAAAAGACACAAATAAGAACAAAAACACAAAAAAAATCAAGATACAAAAAAAATTATTGCTTAGGAGCGTCTTTGTTAATTTAAAAAGAAGCAAAATAAGAACTGCAATTGAAACATGTTTTTTGCTGAAGTGTGACATTTCTTCAGGCCCAATTACGAAGTCGCATCCTTAATGACCGCCTCATGCATATGTTATGTCGATCGACAAAGTAGAAACATTGGTCCTTGTGATGTTAATTATACAATATTGATGATACGAAGATCTCATTCACATTAAGGGAAAATGGTTATTAAGTAAGGCTATGAGAATGTACTTGACGACACCGACTGGTCAGAGGGAAGATGGGGGAGTGGCGGATGTGTTTGTGACAAATGTTTCAAAATGCTCCGTACTGAAGCTCGTTTGTCGAAGACTGACTGGTGGGAATGGCGATTCGGAGAGTTATGTGAGGACCGGTGAGGATTGTAGGGCAGACTGTGTGCGGTTTGGCAGTGGCGATAGGGCTGGGGCGAGTCGGAGGTGTGGTGAGTGGGAGACACATCCCCACTGTTAGGAGTATTTCTTTGAGGATAGGAATCGATGGTCTCCATGCGCTCAAGCGAATCCTCCGAAAGTATCCCATCATGTGCCATTTGCATCTGCAAATCTCGACATGTTCCGAAAGATTTCCGAGATGGTGACGACCCTCTTGGACGTGTTCGTGAATGTAAAGGTGAATTAACCGAGTCCATGGAGTCTTCGTCATTGGAGAGCTCTACATCTGGCAGCCATGACGGTCTTTTGGTGAAACTCTTCAGTTCTGGCGGTAGAGATCTAAAGGACCTGTAGGACCCATGAGCTTTTGGAAGAGCTCCTTCCGACTGAACTAGCCTCTGTGGGTAGTTCATTTTAGGAAACGGGGAATCTGCTCGGGGATTGTTCCTGACTGCAAAGAGGAAATAGTACACACATGTATATCGAACTACTATTGGACAATACAGGGTAACAAACAACCAACCAAGTAGGTTGAAATCATGATGATGTATTTTGTTCTTAATGGAGAAAACTCCACATACAACATAACTCAAACGATGAGTGACGTTTCCTATATTACCATGTTCAACATCGTGGTTTTTCGTCGGAAACCAATCGATTCAACACTAACACTTCAACACATCGCTAACAATGTGCATTATCTTGTGTTTGACTGATCCTTGTTTAAATTATATATTGAGTGTACGCTTAATATACATTCATTTTGGACGGTTGTGTAAATACTTACATTCTTCGAGAAGTTCCTCATACTGATTTGTCTGCCCTTGTAAGTCAATGCAAGAGCAGCACCAAAACTCCCGACAGAAGGCGTTGCTAATTTCACAAACATCCGGTGGAAGTTCAGAAATAGATCCACCATTTTCAATAATATTCTTACATTTTTTAGTATGCTTCAATCTGAAAAAAAACATAGTAATCTTATTGCAACATAAACCAGTAATTAAACATAACATTTCTTACGATTTAAATTCTGTTTAATTCCAACTTATCATTATTATTATTAGTATGCCAATTTTAAATACCTACGCTGCATTGACAGGCGGGATATATAAATCGAATTTCACTTCCATTAAGACAGTTGTATCCGGTGTAATTCTGATCCAACCAAGGTAGATAACGGATATGTCACCCTCTCGAGCGTTCTTGTAACATTTTACGTTTTGAGTTTGCTGAAAACTTTACATCACCAAAAGAAATATGGAAAGAGAGATGTTCTCCCCTTGTCATCAACTCAATTTTGTCCTGTTTTACCTTTTTCAAAGTAAACAGAATCTTTCCACGCATTGGGGGTAAGAAAAAAGGCAATGGTGGATTTCAAACGTTTGAAGTGCCTTCAAAAACGTATCTCCATGTCCTTCTTTATTGTGATGCCATCTTGTAGCATATCAAATGTTCATTACTTACCATGTTCATTGTTTCCAATGTTTTTCAAATGATCCGTGCATAAATTAAATCATGTTGTGAAACGATTCTTTTTTTTACTTTGATGCCGCTTTAATTCTCATGAAGCTTTTCGGTTTTCAAAAAAGTCCGCTGGCAACTATAAATCTTGCGACTCTTTTCACGTGGATGACACATTTGCATACATTTGTCTTGTTATGTCTTATTACGATCGTTTAAAAACCTAGGATCGCTCAAATGCTTTTTACTGTTATTTGTTCCATATTGCAGTCGGAATATAGCATACCTCTCGTTCCACACTCGACAGCTGTGAATACACAAACTCAGGACAATGACGCCCAGCAATGTCCCGACCACTCCCACAATGACGTAGACTGTTTTGAGGGTGTCCCCCGAAATGTTCATTCCATCAGTACTATCACGTCTATAGGATTCTGAAACATACAAATGAACTGATCTGATACACTTATAGTGACATATAACTTATAAACAACTAAAATTACTCTTGTATGAAAGAGAGTGCAAAAGTGTTCAAGAGGAACAGAATGTTACTAACAGTAGTTGTATTTGACTCACATTGACTACAATTTTCTCATTCATAACACGGGTACAAACACCTGTTAGACTACACCTAGAAGACTGCTCAGCAATTTGGTCACCAATACAAATATGTCCAATCATAACGAAAGGCTTCCAAAAAACCCCAGAGGTCTGCAAAATGTGTCTCGTCCAGACCGAATTCATTAATTTAGTTTAAACATATTTTATTGCCAAAAAAATGCAAAAGGATTGGGCACTATTTACTCATTCATTGCAGTTTATATAATGTACATCTCAATATTCAACATATAATGCACACATTCATTTTTTACTTTTATGTACAAATTACAGTAGATTTTAAAATTTGTCATGTAAATGGAACAATCCAGCACAGCCAGCGCAGTGATATCCTGGCACTATTCCATACTTTCAGCTATTCAACAGTTCGTCACGTCCCGTGCTTTGTGGCTTTCTCCTTTTCATACCATCCTTTCTAGAAAATTTGTTTCCACCGCACTGACTGTAACTGAATGGCCCATCACATGCCTATATTACATACATCAAAGCACACGCACACTTCTTGCATTCACGCTCTCGTGCACTTAAAAAAGAAAGTTAAACATTGCAGAGGATTACTAAAATAATAAGGAACACACGTTTTGCCATGTAATACGGACCCAAGCTAAGAACTGAATATGAAAGATAATGAGGACTGTTGCAGAGAAGCGGAGGAACGTGACCATATTAAAACCTGCGAGTACTCGATACATACTGTTGGACATATATAAAAAAAAAATCGTCACTCGAATAATCTTCATGGCCATACAATAATTTCTCTATAAGTATTAAGAGGTAAGTATTCATGAAGATTTCTAAACATTTGAAATCTTTGATCAGTAAATATACTGCGTGTAAAAAAGAAATGATGAGCATTTTCATTAGGATATCCACATACACAAATAGAGAGTTGATTAGGTTAACATTAAAGAGATCATCATTTAAAGGGCTTCATTTATGACGGAGTTTGGTTAGTAAAATATTTAACTAACGGTCATCGGCTAAATAGAAAACAGGCACTTTAAATGTTTCATTTTGTTTTTTGAGGCAGTTTGTGAAGGTCTTTAAAGAATGTGCAGTTTTAATATTAGTGTCAAGCTCATTCCATAATCTTAAAGTAGAAGGTATGAACGAGTTCAGTGAAGATTGTAAACGGAAATTAGGAATGGAATAGTTCTCAAATTATAAGGAGTTAAAGTAGCTACTAGTGGCGGGAGAAGGTCAGTTAGGTAAGAGGGAGTCATATTGTTGTGAATTTTGTAGAAAAGTTGAAGTTTGCGGCGGGTGCGACGTTGAGACAAGACTTCCCAACCAGTTTCGAAGTAAAGAGGGGCACACCTAGCAAAAGATGTCAGGCCGGTGACAAAACGCGCCGCTTCTAACTGGAGTTTTTCAAGTTTATTTGCATCGGCAGTTGTACAACCGTCCCAAACTTCGCAACAGTATTCAAGCAGAGGGAGTATAAAAGTAAGATAAATTCTGTTTAATGTCTTGCGATTTAAAGTATATTTTAACTTGCGGAGAATTCCTATTTGTTTCGTAACAGTTTTACAAATGTTATCAATATGGTGAGTCCATTTACAGTTAGCATCTAGGAAAATGCCTAGATGTTTATGATGTTCGATAAAATCAATATTAACATTATTAAAAATGAGATTGACATCAAGCTCAGCATTGGTATTTGAAATTAGTAGCGCTTCAGTTTTATTAGGATTAAATTTAACAAGCCAATTTTCTGCCCAGTTATGAATTTTTTCAAGATCTCGGTTAGTAGTAGTTTCTAGTTCAATTGCGGAAGGAGAAGAGACGGATAGGGAAGTATCATCAGCAAAAAGACGAGAAGGGCTGACAAGGTTAGCATATACAAGAGAAAAAGAAGCGGACCTAAGACAGAACCCAGGGGCACACCAGCATTAGTTGTTTTAGTATGAGAAGTAGCATTGTGAATGAAGACTTGTTGATGGCGATTCTGTACATAATCGGATAGCCAGTTTAAAAGATTTCCATTAATTCCATAGCTTTTTAATTTGTGTACAAGACCTGCATGCCAAACCCGATCAAAAGCTTTGGAAATGTCGCAAACAACAAGACAGGTATGATGACGGTTTTCTAGATTTATACATACATTATGATAAATTTCAATTAGTTGAGTGAAATGGCTGAAATCCAGATTGGTATTTATATAACAATGATTTTTCTAATAAATAATTATGCAGAAATTATGTAATAACTTTTTCAAAAACTTTCCCTACAGTGCTTAATAAAGCTATTGGTCTATAATTACTGGGGCATTGTTTATCACCTTTCTTAAAAATGGGCATGACTAAAGCTTTTTTCCAGGAATTGGGATAAATTCCTTGATCAAAGAGACTTTCTGAATATAAGAAATAGCGGAAATGAAACAAAGAGCTGTGTTTTTAAGCATTTGGTGACTAATTTTATCATATCCAACAGCTTTACCTAATTTTAGAGACTTAAGGATGTCAACAATATCAGCTTGTGTAAAAAATATATTATCTATACGACTTTGGGATCTCATATCAACTTGTGGTAAAGGTACACCTGAGTCGTCTATAGTAGAGATAGACACAAAATAGTCATTTAAAAAATTAGCTTTCCGTTCATCATCTAATGCAGTAGAATTAGTAATAGGGTCTTTTAGAGGAGGTATAATGTAAGATACATCTGCACTTTTAGTTAATCTCCGAACCAGTTTCGAAAAATTCTTTTGTTTAGTATTTGCATAATTATCTAAAAGTCCATTAATATCATCATAAAAATGTTCTCTTGTCCTACGTTTGAGATTGTTGACATGATTTCTATGTTTTTTGAATTTAGCTAAATTCTCTACAGAAAAAAATATTTTTTATTTTTTTATACGATCTATTTCTAATCCTAATTTCACGGCGTAGTTCAGTAGTAAACCACGGTTTATCATTCGGTCCAACAGTAATAACCTTAGTTGGAATACAAAGATGGGCATATTCCAAATACTTATCTGTAAAAATCGAACACATATCGTCGCATGTATAAGCATTTCTAAATACGTATTGCCAATCGGTGTTTTGTAACAGGTTACCGAATTCATCCGGATGCAAGAGTTGCGCTCTTGATACACACGTCTTATCTGCTGCTGAGCCAATATTTGTATGGAGAAAATAACCCTTGGATATTTCAATCACAACACGTATTACAAGAGGTAGAGGCCGCACATGGTTTGTTTTTAACTATTGACACTTGCCATTGTGCCAATATCTTCTTACTAGCTCTGGCTAAGGAGATTTCTCTTTTAGCTCAGTTGGTAGAGCGCCAGCCTATAGATAGTCTGGGATGGATTTTTCGTTACTTTACTACGTCCTTTTACACGGACCATAAGGACATTTGTGTGTGCATCAAACCAACAGATTGTCTTTTATGAAATTTTGCGTGACATCCATAAAACCACCGGCTATGTCATGTATATTGAGAGAATAGTCTATAGATAGACAACCAGCGAAAATTTGACTCACCTGGCACAAGAGTGTGAGTTTTCTTGCTGACCTCACAGAACTTGCCCCCGTAGCCGTCCTTACACAAACAAAGGAATCCCTTGGGCGTGGCCACACAGTCCCCGCGCTCCTTACACGGCAGAGAATCGCACTCCTCGATCTCTGCCACAAAATAGAAATGTGACAGTGAAAACAACTAAGACACCTATTTATTAAATAATAACCAATTGTCGTACAATTATTCATTTTTATGAATATATATCAGCCAAATCCGACCGGTACTTTCCATAAGGAGACTCATTTGATATGTTAATGTAGTATTTTAAAAAAAATAGGAACGCAAATATGCTTCACCGTGATGTCCCTTTAAATACCTGTCATTTTCGTTATCAGATTCTTTGGAATAATTATGGACCAGTAAGAAAATAAAAAGTACAACAGACAGTTACTCCATTACAGATGTAAGAGTGGCATCTTAAACAAATGAGTTTTACATTAACTTCAACAAATGAGTTTTACATTAACTTAAACACATGAGTTTTACATTAACTTAAACACATGAGTTTTACATTAACTTCAACAAATGAGTTTTACATTAACTTCAAACATGTAAATTTGGTTCATGTAGTTTAGGAAAACTTCACACAGAGAAAATAAAAGAAGGGAATAAAGGGCTGTGTCCTGTTGTAGGCCAGAAAAACATGGTCGCAAGATTTCTTGTTCACCTATACCAGAAAGAGCATTGAAAACAGAATTCAACAAATTTAAATACTCTTATCTGAAGTTTAATAAAATCAGGGACGGCCGGGAAACCTGTCTTTACCTCGCTCACATCACTTCCCCCGGAGGCCTAGCTGTCCTTACCTCGCTCACATCGCTTCCCCCGGAAGCCTAGTCTACAGTCACACCGGAAGCCAGGTTGTCCCTCCCTGTTCCATGTGCAGGTCCCTCCATGGGCACATGGACTGGCAACACACGGATTCCCCACTGCATCTGTACTTACAGTAAAATATGACTTTGACATCAAAATAAAGGTGCAATTTGTTAGATGCACGGCGAACATGTCAGTTTGATAAAAATCTGTTTTATTGGAAATATATAGTTAATAGAATATAAGTTGCTTCTTGGACAGTAGAAGTTACTTGGTTTTACAACTCATTGGGTGAATAGTTGTCATATTTTTCACTTTTGCTTCGATTTTGCGGAAAAAATATTTTAGTATTCCACATCATATGTTTGTTCATGACTTGATAGCAGCAGCTTAATGTAAACTTTCAAAAGTGCCTGTTTCACGTAGTAACTTTTTCAAAATCGTATCAATATATGAATTATTTTTTCTGAAATCAGACCAACTAATTGAATCTAGCCGCAAAATGAACACAAAATATGAGACCGTATGTGATGATTCTAACGTGTCATGTTCAGTTTTTGTGTGCGAAGGGCAGTAACTCTTATGATGCTTGAAGAAACAACTGTTTCTGAATAGAAAAAATATACAACAGAAACTGGTAATATGTAGTATTTTTCTTTTGTAAAATGTATTTTTCTTCAAATATTGTATTTCCCCAACCGACTATTTTATATAGATGATATACTGATAAGAACTGCCAGAGTTGGGGAGCCCTTGGGACAGCCATCCAAACAATATGGTGTATACAACCAGGAGGGCTCTCATTCATTTTTCTCGCGTCAGTAACTGATAATTATATCTAAATTCTAATAAGTTAATTTGATAACATATTTTTATCAACATTCTACTGTGAAATTTGATTTTGAAATAAAACATTTGATAGAGCATACTATCACATTTCTTGTGGAGCGAAACACGAGGTCAGAAAAAAACATGGAAAACCAAAAAGAAGTAAAATTAACACAGAAATCGGCATGTCACTGTGTAGCTGATCACACTTTCACCTCCATGTAATCCTAATTCTCTCTCCACCTCCGACGTCATAGCCTTTGACAGTTTCTTTTCTTTGACTGAAATTATATAATGTTTTAAAAAAATACTTTAGATGTTTGAAAGTTTACCTGTTGTGATATATCGGGTTTTAGAAACAAATCTGAAGTCATTTCTCTCTCGTTATTGTGCTTCTGTATATCACATCTATTCAATGTGACTTAAGATTATTTATTTACATTAATGTTTTCAGTTACCTTTGTCATCATCATCTTTTTCCTTTTTGCCTTTTCTGTGTTTTTTCTGATGTCGTTTTTGTTTGGCTTCTTTCTTTCTTAAATTATCAGATACACTATCAATTTCTTCGTCATCCAAGTTTCTGGACGGAGACCGCTTTCTTCTGTCGTAATTGGCCAATTTTATGTTGTCTTCATAATACTTTTTATCATCATACCTATCAAAATTTCGAAGCGCTTTCGTCTTCGTTTGTGCAACATTATTTACCAGTCGAAACTGTACAATAAACAGTAAAATTACAATAGGAAACCATTTCAGCGATTCATCCATAGTCATGTTCGGCCATATTGTTTATGTCGTCAACGTGACGTGACGTCATTTTATTATGACGTAGTTGCTCTTCCGGGTTATCGTAAAGGTCATCATATAAATTCACTGGGCATTTCCGTTCTCCGAGTGGTTACAAATAAATTGTCGTTCACAAAAGCAAACTATAGGGAAATTGAAGTGGATACAATTGTACAAATGTATATATTTTAATTAACTGCTGTATGAGCACCTTTTATATATATTTTAAATCAAAGTCCTTTTTATAATCCACAAGATTTATGATAGGCCTTACTGTCCTTGCTAGTCCTGTGTGAAGCCGGTATAACGTATAAGGAAGCAGTACCCAAATCGGATCTCTTTTTGCAAAAATAAATAAATGTGTCAACAAATCAGTTATAGCAATTAATGATGTAGTCTTAGAATAGATAGCCATGCACCATTTTTTGTCTACAGATGATTAGTTTTTAAGTTCAAATAGCGCAAGAAAACGTAATTCAAACTCAAATGTCAATGTTTTGATTACGTTTTTAAAAAATGGCGCGTGCGACGACTATGCATTCTGTTTTGGACTATAGGAATAAATTCACAATATAGAAATACTTTTTGTCATATAAATTCTAAAGGTCATCATAAAAGGTAAGGTCATCATAAAATGTCATCGCCAAAATATGCTGAGAAAAAAAATATTCATTTGAAGTGAACGATACTGCAAAATGCAAACCTTGATCCGTTTTGGGTCCCGAAATTCGCAAAAACCGGAGAAGCTGATTCAGAGCGTTCTATAAATATCCCAAGTGAGGCCCGGGTGTTAATTTCGTTTGCAAGAACACCCATCGATATTCTTTCTTTGATACAACCATAAATTAATATAATTCCTCCTCAGATTGTTCAACTTATGATGATTTAAAAAAAATGATGGTTTGGTGATCCGATTTGGGTACTGTCACCTTAGTTCTCGATTTTCTGGAAACATTTTCTAAGCACAAAACATAAAACGTAAATTGACTGTGGTGCATAGGAAAACAAAAACAAAAACTGCTGCGATAAAAAATATTGTGAATTTTTAGGAAACTTTTGGAAAATAATAACATGTTTATTTGTATTTTAACTTAGTTTCCCAAATGAAATGTACTGTTACTTTATAATCTGCCGCAACTGTACCAAAATCGGGACAGTACCAAGAACAGGACACTTGTGGGAAAACGTTCCAATAAACTGTCTTTCAATGCAAGGAAGTACTTTTATGTTTACGGATACGTTTCATGACAATTAAACTGTACTAAGCTCTTTTGGCTCCTGATTATCGTTACATGAAAGGAAAGATTAATTTCAAGACTTTCCTGATTCACGTGCCGTGCGACGCTGTTTATTTATTACAAATATCCATGGTAATGAGATAATGATGGCGAGTTTAAAACTTGCCAATAGTATTTATCGACCTAAATCTCTCGAAACGTTGTTTTGCAATATTGCCTGCATTCGAAATTTATCACGAATTCGTGACTTTCAGAGAATTTCCTTAGTATCGTAGGTGGGTCAAGTATGGATTGTATTATAAAGAAAGAGAAAGTTCGCGCTTAAAACATCAAAATGGCGCCATGCTTGTGTTACAGTTTAGTACTGGTAATGAAAAGTCAAGCTGAGGGTTACGACCCGGTACGATCTACCTCCTCTTCAAGAGTCAAGCATGGAACGTTAGCCATTGGCTAGTGAAGATGGCTTAGCGGGTGATGTAGACGGTCTGTCGAGTCATGTATACCATCGACGTAATCAATAAATTATTTCATATTAAAAAGGAAGGCTACTAATTACTTCTGTAACAAACACAGAGACCTGAGCATTTGTTACAGCTTTATTTGGACCTAAGCTGATGTGTTCGGAGTTCAGATCAATTTACAGGGAAATGGAGATGGATTGGCATTTTTTGCATTCATAACAAATGGGTACAAAAAAAATAATAAAAAATCGAACAGAAATTATCTCTGGTCTCTCTGACCACGACATAGTCTATGCAGAGTTGAACCTTACCCCACACAAAAAAATATTCAAAAACCAAGATCCATCCCAGTACATAAAAACTCAAACTGGAATTCAATAAAAGCTGAGCTTATCAACGTGTACAAATGTATGACAGAAAATAGCGAGTGGGACGTAAACAAAATATGGGAGTATTTCAAAATTGAATTGTCTAAACTCATAAAAGAACATATCCCCCACAACATAGTTAAGACAAAACCCAGCCTACCTTGGGTTACCCCTGACATAAAGAAACTTATCAGGGGAGGAAATAGATTGTACAAACGATCAAATCAGGAGACACTGAAATAAAAAATAAGTATAAAAACCTGAAACATCATATACAGAGAAAACTCCGAACATCTTACTGGAGCCATATTGATAATATCATCACCCCAGAAAACACAACCAATGAAAACAAATTTTCCTGCAAAAAACGGTTTTGGTCATATATAAAA